>NC_073411.1:14748776-15011276 GCF_028641065.1 Leucoraja erinaceus | reverse complement strand
ATGATTTATTATTATTATTATTATTATTATTATTATTATTATTATTATTATTATTATAAGGACGTAAGTTAGTATACTTTGTCTCGAGTCTACCCTATTGCAACATGATCATGGCTGAACTGTCCCAGACCTCATCTCCTCTCCTGTGCCAGTTCACCAAAGCCCTCAATTCCCTGATCTTTTCAGAGATGTATCTACTTCCTCTTTAAACACTCCCCAATGATCCCGCATCCATAACCTTCTGGGATAGAGAATTCCAGAGACCGGGAGCCAGTTTCAGATGAGTGCATGACAATGCAGGAGGGAGCTAATACCATGTCTGGGTATATGAGGATTAGGTACACTAACAACGTTCTCAATGCTGCTGAGATCAGCTGGTCTGGTGGGTATTATTCAAACCACGTCAGTCTGTGGTCAATAAAACAACAAGGGTAAATACCTTTATTTTCCAGTTTTGTCTCCCTGTCACCATAGACACACCCTAGTGTACAAACGCACAAACACAGGCAGTTGTTCAAAATTTCACTCACACACGGGCACTCAGGTGTGGATATCGTTTCCATCAACACAAACTCATTCTCAGTTCCTGTGCCCATAGAGGAGGCAGAGTGGGAATAAAAACACCGTATCCTGGTTAATTTTCCAGGAATCAGAATAGCCTGCTGTCCCAGCAGAGAGTGCGTATCTCAGTATACAGTGGGGATGAGGCTCAGTTCATTGAATCAGTGGTCTTGCACATAGGTCTTGCACAAATTGAACCATCAGGAAACTCAGTTTAAAATGACAAAACTAAACCTCCTTTAC
Organism: Leucoraja erinaceus; assembly: GCF_028641065.1. Taxonomy (NCBI): domain Eukaryota; kingdom Metazoa; phylum Chordata; class Chondrichthyes; order Rajiformes; family Rajidae; genus Leucoraja; species Leucoraja erinaceus. The sequence continues at coordinate 15,010,472 of NC_073411.1, read as the reverse complement.
TATGTGGTGAAATCTGCTGATTCTCTGACTTAGGGAATGCGGTGCCTGCAGTCTGTACTCTTGTACACTCTGAGGGATCGCAGATATTAAGTAGCATAACAGCCGACACCAGGTTTTCTGACAGATAGAGGAATAGAGGGCATTGAAAATCCATGATTCATTTTCAACTGAAAGTTCAAAGCAGAGAGTTGCCATCATCAACTGGTCTGATGAAGGATCCTGACGAAAAAAAAGCCACCTATCCCTGATGCTGCCTGACCCACTGAGTTACTCCAGCACTCTGTGAAACGTCACCTATCCATGTTCTCCACAGATGCTTGAGTTACTCCAGCACTCTGTGAAACGTCACCTATCCATGTTCTCCACAGATGCTGCAAGACCCGCTGAGTTACTCCAGCACTCTGTGAAACGTCACCTATCCATGTTCTCCACAGATGCTGCCTGACCCGCTGAGTTATGGTGCAGCAGCATCTATGGAGCGAAGGAAATAGGCAACGTTTCGGGCCGAAATCCTTCTGGAAATAGGCAACGTTTCGGGCCGAAACCCTTCTGGGTTTCGGCCCGAAACGTTGCCTGTTTCCTTAGCTCCATAGATGCTGCTGCACCTGCTGAGTTACTCCAGCACTCTGTGAAACGTCACCTATCCATGTTCTCCACAGATGCTGCCTGACCCACTGAGTTACTCCAGCTCTCTGTGAAACGTCACCTATCCATGTTCTCCACAGATGCTGCCTGACCCGCTGAGTTACTCCAGCACTCTGTGAAACGTCACCTATCCATGTTCTCCACAGATGCTGCCTGACCCGCTGAGTTACTCCAGCTCTCTGTGAAACATCACCTATCCATGTTCTCCACAGATGCTGCCTGACCCGCTGAGTTACTCCAGCACTCTGTGTCTGTCTATGGAATTGTAAATTGGCCGGAAGTGAAATGAGAAGAAGGCGGGCAATGGAACGAGAGCAAGACGGAATAATGAAGTGGACAAAAGGTGTTGATGAAAGTGGAAAGATAGAGATGGAATTGGAAAAAGTGGAATCAAATTGGCCAGGAATGAAAGAAGTAATGACTACAGCCAGAACAAGGCAGTGGATGTGTGGTACATGTCGCTCTTCCAGGGAGATGCTAAATGCATTTCATTATCTCTGTACTGTACACTGACAATAACAATTAAAATTGAATCTGAATCTGAATCTGAAACACAAATAAAGCATATGGTCTGGTTATAGGTGAGATTGCAACATTAAAATGAACCTTATGAATGTGAAAGGGATTCTACGTGGTAAGGTGAGGTTTATAGATCACTTGCCCAAGGCCAGCTTACCTGGAAGAATAATGTCACCTATAACAGAACTGTGAAACTCCAGTCTACTGCTGGTGATTAGAATGAAAGAGCCATTGTGGGAACATGACACAGCTGCTAAATGGACATAAAAGCCACAGCTCTCCAGAAACATTGCAGATGTTTGTGGTCCAATAACAAGCTCATTCTTGCCACCATGTGGCTAAAGAGCAACGTTCAATAGAGAGCAGGCTGGTCATGTCACAAACTAACTCCCCACCAACATCTTCTGGACATCAACCTTACATGTAGGTTGCCACCAAGTGGTGCAATGGGATATTGCAAAAGCATCACCTGAAGTGTCACCTACACAACTGGTCACCTAGTGAGTGTGAATCAGCGGACCATTGCTCAATGCCCCAGTCAGTCCCAATTCCCTGCTCAATCATGTGTAGGAAGGAACTGTAGATGCTGGTTTAAACCAAAGATAGACACAAAAAGCTGGAGTAACTCAGCGGGACAGTCAGCGAGTGTTTAAGAAGGAACTGCAGATGCTGGAAAATCGAGTAAACACCTCATGGTGTCCAACCCAATCAACACCCCTCAGCATCTATATGTTTCAATAAAATCGCCAGTGATTCTCCTGAACATCAACAAATACAAGTCCAGATTGTTTGTCATTTTACAAGCCGCATATTCCAAGTAGACTTTACTTCTCCGACATTTCGCATTAAAATAGATGTATTCTGGCCGAGTGTGTGCTGAGTCAGGTGTTTGTCCACAAGACAGAGTTAGATTCCCTTCTGTATTCCACGGTTCCTGATCCTCCACCTTGCTCCAGCTCTGTATCTCAACTCATCACATTTAAACAGGGCCTGGAAGTGGACGTGCAGGGACTTGGGGCCCAAGACTACATTCCCAATGTTGGATAGGCCAATTGGGCTCCGTGGCTTTTGTTTTGACAGGTTTGCACATCTTAGACATCATAAATGTTCCACAAAGACAGGTAATAGTGAATTTCCAGTTTGACTTACATTCACCTGACAAGGAAGAGATTTTAGTGGTAAAATTGTCTACTGATGTACTGTCCTTTCATTTACCATTATACAGATTTTTCCTCAGTTTCGGTCCCTTCGAATCTGCTGAATTTTGCACTTGGGACAATTTTGACCAACAAGGTAACGAGGAAAAGATACAAAATAGGAAATAAACACAAAACGCTGGAGTAACTCAGCAGGACAGGCAGCAATTCTGGAGAGAAGGAATGGGTGATGTTTCAGTTCGAGTTCTTCAGACAATAGGAATACTGTCCTAATTTAATGCATTTGTATAACCTCTATACCATGTGTTTTTAAACATTTTTAATCCTTACAAACTAATTCACCTCCAGTTAGTAATGTTAAATATATTTATGGCTGGGCTGGTGTTTTGAAGTCAAAAGAGTATTACAACCCTATAAAGTGTTTGCTATTGACAATTTGGGAAAATTAGGATGAATTTCTGGGCAGACGTTGAGAACCATGAAACTGTTGTGGGTTGATGAAAATCAATGTTTTCCTTTAGTTTTTTAATTTTCGTTTTAGCTTATTGTCAGGTGTACCGAGGTACAGTGAACAGCTTTTGTTGCGTGCTATCCAGTCAGCGGAGAGACAATACATGATTACAATCGGGCCATTTACAGGGCACAGATACATGATAAGGGAATAACGTTTAGTGCAAGGTAAAGCCAGTAAAATCCAATTAAAGTCTGAAGAAGGGTTTCGGCCCGAAACGTTGCCTATTTCCTTCGCTCCATAGATGCTGCTGCACCCGCTGAGTTTCTCCAGCATTTTTGTCTACCTTCTAAAGTCCAAACAAAGATAGTCCAAGGGACCCCAATGAGGTAGATAGTAGATGTGTTTATGTTTTGGTCACTGGTTGTCTCGGAGGGGAATGAGTTGCCGTGTGCATTACTTAATGTACCTGCAGGTTGAAGCAGGGGCATTAGTACACAGGGGCATCAGTACACAGGGGCATCAGTACACAGGGGCATCAGTACACAGGGGCATCAGTACACAGGGGCATCAGTACACAGGGGCATCAGTACACAGGGGCGTCAGTACACAGGGGCATCAGTACACAGGGGCATCAGTACACAGACTGCAGCCACCGTGACTACAAACATTCTACTCAGCATTAAAAGGCAGGATTATTATTGGGTTTCAAATACCACAGTGGAGGCCAGAATCCAATTGGTGAGATCCCAGAACATAAACAAACATGCTGGTTAATGCACAAAAGGACACCTAGTGCTGGAGGAAGTCAGCGGGTCAGGCAGCATCTCTGGAGAGCATGGATAGGTGATGTTTCTGGTCGAGACTGAGGAATGGTCTCGACACAAAGCGTCACCTATCCATGTTCTCCAGACATGCTGCTTAACCCACTGTGTTCCTCCAGCATTTGGTGTCCTTTTGAGGTCCCAGAATAAAGAACAAATGTATGGAATGGGTGACAGATTCTGACATGACCAACGCTATTGGCAACTCCAAACCAGACAGGGTCAGAATTGAGTGGAGCACAGAGTGATCTGAGGTTTGTTCTCTGGGTAAGAGGAATGTATTAATGAGAATAATAACTAACTGCAAGTGAGACAAGATATCTGTCTTTACAGACTCAGTCTTGTGTTCACGTTTTCCAAGCAGCCCGCACCAATGGCAGGAAGATCACAACCCAGAAACCAAGATGTTCAAGAAAGAACTGCAGATGCTGGAAAATCAAAGGTAGACAAAAATGCTGGAGAAACTCAGCGGGTGCGGCAGCATCTATGGAGCGAAGGAAATAACTAACCCGCAGAGTTTCTCCAGCATTCTTGTCTACCAGAAACCAAGATGGTCCTTTGTCAGTGCTGCCTGACCAGCTGAGTTATGGTGCAGCAGCATCTATGGAGAGAAGGAAATAGGCAACGTTTCGGGCCGAAATCCTTCTGGAAATAGGCAACGTTGCCTATTTCCTTAGCTCCATAGATGCTGCTGCACCCGCTGAGTTACTCCAGCACTCCAGCACTCTGTGAAACGATGCTGCTGCACCCGCTGAGTTACTCCAGCACTCTGTGAAACGTCAGAGGCAGTGACTCAATCCTGGGGTGCAGGCATCCCCGAGACCCCTGACCATCTTCTCACCTTCCCAAGTGGTCAATGTTCACCACTGAAAAGCCCAGAAGGAGTGGATGTGGAGAGGATGTTTCCAGTGGTGGGAGAGTCCATATGTTCTGGGAACAGAATGAGGACATTTGGCCAGTCAGGTCTTCTCCGCCATTCAATCATGGCTGACCAATCTTTCCATCTCAACCCCATTCTCCTGCCTTCTCCCCTTATCCCCTGACACCCTTACCAAGATTCTGTCAGTCTCTGCCTTAAAACTATCCATTGGTGGCCGTCTGTGGCAATTAATTCCATAGATTCACCACCTTTGACAATACATTTCTCCTCATCTCCTATCTAAAGACACATCCATTTATTCTGGGGCTATAGCCTCTGGTCCAAGGCACTCCCACAAGTGGAAACATCCTCTCCACATCCACTCTGTCCTGGCCTTTCACTATTCAGTAAGAGTCTAAAACCAGACACAGACTAACCATATAGAACATGCCTTTACAATGGAGATGTGAGATGAGGAGGAATTTCTTTAGCCAGAGGGTGGTGAATCTGCGGAATTCATTGCCACAGACGGCGGTGGAGGCCAAGTCTGGGTATTTTTAAAACAGAAATTGATAGGTTCTTGATTAGTGCGGGTGTCAAAGGTTACAGGGAGAAGCCAGGAGAATGGGGTTGAGGGGGAAAGATAGATCAGCCATGATTGAATGGCAGAGTAGACTCAATGGGCCGAATGGCCTAATCCTGCTCCTATGTCATAGTTTAAACAGCAAGTCAACAGGTTATTCCACAAGGAAGAAATACAAGAACACAGACCTCTGAATGGGTGTCAACATGAAACGTTAAATCTCTTTCTCTTTCCTTTCCACAGATGCTGCCTGACCTGCAGTCACTTCCAACACATGATGGACCTCTGGTCCAGCTCTGAATGCCACACTTTGGGAAAGATAAATAGGCTTTAGTGGGGCCACAGAACACAGCCACACCACGAGATCTGAGAGAGGGGTTTAAAGTCATGAAAGCAAAGTCTATGGAATGAACAAGACACAAGATTGGAAACGTCACCTTCCATGTGTAGGGAGGAACTGCACTGAATATAGACACAAAATGCTGGAGTAATTCAGCGGGACAGGCAGCATCTCTGGATCTGAAGAAGGGTCTCGACCCGAAATGTCACCCATTCCTTCTCTCCAGAGATGCTGCCTGTCCCGCTGAGTTACTCCAGCATTTTGTGTCTGTCTTCGGTGTAAACCAGCATCTGTAGTTCCCTATTTCTCCACGGGATGTATCTGTTTATGTTAACGGAATGGTCAAGAACAAAGGACGAAGGCTGAAGGTGGCTGACCAATGAACCAGACATATTTATTCAGACACAAAAAGCTGGAGTAACTCAGCGGGACAGGCAGCTCCTCTGGATAGAAGGAATGGGTGACATTTCGGGTTGAGACCCTTCTTCAGACCAGCATTTTGTGTCTATCTTTGGTATAAACCAGCATCTGTAGTTCCTTCCTACATATTTTATACATGTGCTGGGCTGGGCTGGGCTGGGTTGGGATGGGGGCTGGGATGAGGGTCTAAGCTGGGCTGGGGCTGGGCTGGGCTGCTGGGCTGGGCTGGGCTGGGCTGGGGGGGGATGAGCTGGGCTGGGCTGGGCTGGGGCTGGGATGAGCTGGGCTGGGCTGGGATGAGGGGCTGGCTGGGCTGGGGGGATGAGCTGGGCTGGGATGAGCTGGGCTGGGGCTGGGCTGGGGCTGGGCTGAGCTGGCTGCGCTGGGGCTGGGCTGGGATGAGCTGGGATGAGCTGGGATGGGCTGGGATGAGCTGGGCTGGGCTGAGCTGGAATGGGCTGGGCTGAGATGGGATGAGCTGGGCTGGGCTGGGATGAGCTGGGCTGGGCTGGGGCTGGGGCTGGGATGGGCTGGGCTGGGGCTGGGATGATGGGATGAGCTGGGCTGGGATGAGCTGGGCTGGGCTGGGATGAGCTGGGATGGGCTGGGATGAGCTGGGCTGGGCTGAGCTGGGATGGGCTGGGCTGGGATGAGCTGAGCTGGGCTGGGCTGGGCTGGGATGAGCTGGGCTGGGCTGGGATGGGCTGGGGCTGGGATGAGCTGGGCTGGGCTGGGCTGGGGCTGGGGGCTGGGCTGGGGCTGGGATGAGCTGGCTGGGATGGCTGGGATGAGCTGGGATGAGCTGGGCTGGGCTGGGCTGGGCTGGGCTGGGCTGGGATGGGCTGGGCTGGGCTGGGGCTGGGCTGGGATGGGATGAGCTGGGCTGGGGCTGGGCTGGGCTGGGATGAGCTGGGCTGGGATGAGCTGGGCTGGGATGAGCTGGGCTGAGCTGGGCTGGGCTGGGCTGGGCTGGGCTGGGCTGGGCTGGGCTGGGCTGGGATGAGCTGGGCTGGGATGAGCTGGGCTGGGCTGGGATGTGTCGGGCTATGCCGTGCCGGGCAGGGATGAGCTGGGCTGGGCTGGGATGTGTCGGAGCTATGGCCGTGCCGGGGTTGGGGCTGAGCTGGGGCTGAGGCTGGGCTGGGCTGGGGCTGGGCTGGGGGCTGGGGCTGGGATGAGCGGGGCTGGGATGGGATGAGCTGGGCTGGGATGAGCTGGGCTGTGGTGGGCTGGGCTGGGATGGGCTGGGCTGGGCTGGGATGAGCTGGGCTGGGCTGGGATGGGCTGGGCTGGGATGAGCTGAGCTGGGCTGGGCTGGCTGAGCTGGGCTGGGCTGGGCAAGATGTGACGCAGGGCTGGGATGACACAACCCGGGAGGGGCGCGTCCTTGTGCTAATAGGCCGAGCCCGGCGGCACCAGCGCTTATTTACAGCGGCGCGGAGGCAAGGTCGGGGTGTTTGTGTCAGTGTCGGTGTCGGAGAGACTGTCCCGGGTTCGTGGAGCGGAGATGGCTGCCCTGATTATCCTCGCTGTCCTGTGTCTGTCACCAGGTGGGTATAGGAGGGTGAAGGCGGGGGACAGGGGTGGTGGTTCAGGGGGGACAAGGGGGTGTGAGGAGGGGGGTCATTGAGTCAGTGTCTCGGGCTGTGGCCCCGGGTGTGGAGATGTCCTGCTCTCACCCCGCTCGCCCTTGTGGGTTTCAGGTGACTGTGAGTCAGTGCGTTGTGTTGCCCCGGTGGGGAGGGGGCTGGGGCTGGGCTGGGGGTTGGGGTTGGGGCTGGGGTCGGGGTGGTTACCGCGCTGGGGTGGGGTGTTGCGGGACTCTGGGTCACATCCCCCCGCTCCTGTCGCCTCTGCATTGATGACAACACAGCGCTAGTTCCCCGACTCACATCACCCCCTCGACGTGGATTCATGTCGCCCAGTGGACCCCCCCTCTCCCTGTGTTGCCCGTGTCTGGGACCCCCTCTCTATGGGCCGCTTCACGGACTGACTCCCAGTATACCGGCTCTGTGATTCCAGCTTCTCTGCCCTTTGAGTTGTGGGATCTTCACTAGAATCTAATCCGCAGTTACTCTGTTCTAAGCAGGAGCTGTCCATTAAACTGTGTCACTTCCTGGTCTGCCCTATGAGCTCTAAATCCTTCCTTTGTTAAACCAGTTTTATATCTGCCATTGTGTGTGTGTGTACAATACCATGGGTGTCAGCTACTAGTATATGTTATACAATAGAAGGGTCTCGACCCAAAACGTCACCCATTCCTTCTCTCCAGAGATGTTGTCTGGCCCGCTGAGTTACTCCAGCATCACCAGTATCTCAGATTATTTTCATGTTTGCCTTGTGCTGTAGAACAAGGGTTCCCAACCAGGGGTACATTTCGCCCACCCAGGGGGTAAACTTGTTGATTGTGTATCTGTACATATTTTTTCACATTGACTGACTGTGTTTGGTTCTGATATACGTTCGATATCTGTCTGTTCATCATTAGTTGTTCATTAATAAGTGAAATAACATTGTTATGTGCTATTAAAGTTGCCAGGGGTGAATGGGACAAAACGGGTCGGGAACCCCTGATGTCGGAGGCCATTCAACCCATCCTGTCTGTGCCAGCTCTCAACAATTCCATTAACTCCATACCTTCATTTATTTTGCTGTGAATGTTTTTTTTTCGCATCCCATTGACATTTCAATGTGTTTAAGATATTGATTGAAAGGATAAGGTCATAAGTGATAAGGAGTAGAATTAGGCTATTCGGCCCATCAAATCTACTATGCCTTTCAGTGATCTATCTCTCCCTCCTAACCCCATTCTCCTGCCTTCTCCCTATAACCTCTGACACTTATACAAATCAAGAATATATCTATCTCTGTCTTAAAAATATCCACTGACTTGTGGCCTCCACAGCTGCTTGTGGATGGATATATAAAGACAATATGAATTATTTAGTAAGACTCTTGTTGTGGAACTGGAATGGTCCTGGTATTGAATGATGCATTGATAATCTAATTAATCAATAAAGCTGTATTGTGATAGTGCAGATCTTGCAAAACCAGACCTCTACTGCAATGAGAAACACACAGTGACTCAGTGGGTAAGGCTCTCTCTGGGGGAGATGCAAAGGCAACATTTCGTAGGGCCGAATGGCCTACTCGTGCACCTATTGTCTATTTCGAGTCGGGACTCTTTTTCTGACTGAGTTACTCCAGCACGTCACACATTGAAGTGACTGCCTCGCCTAACGTGGTGCTGGCAATGTGTTGGGAGCCTGGGGTAGCTGCATTTATATGACACATTTCTCATCCCATTACTGACACCCAAGTAGTGGGGAAACGTGTCAGCCAAGATCACGCAACAGCAGTCGGAGAATTAACCAAGTGGAGTGTTTGGCCTTGGGTGAGGGGCAACCTTTATAGAGGTTGATAACATTAGAAGTGACATAGATAGGGTAGATGGGCACTGTCTTTTTTTGGTGGGTTAATAGAAGGAAGTGGTAGAGGCAGGTAAAATTGTAACATTTAAAATACATTGGATATGTACATGGGTAGGAAAGGTTTACTGGGATATGCCCCAAGTGCAACTCAATGGGATGAGTGTAGGTAGATATGTGGGAGGAGTTGGGTCGAAGGGCTCATCACTCAGTGATTCTATAACCAGAATCTGTGATCTGTGATAAATATTGGTCAAACTTTAGGATGGAGAGTAAAGTTCACAATTCCACACTTGTGCGCATAGGCTGCTTAATGGACATGCATACTGGAGATGATTACACCATATAACCATATAACAATTACAGTACGGAAACAGGCCATCTCGGCCCTTCTAGTCCGTGCCGAACACGTATTCTCCCCTAGTCCCATCTACCTGCACTCAGAACATAACCCTCCATTCCTTTCCTGTCCATATACCTATCCAATTAATTTTTAAATGATAAAATCGAACCTGCCTCCACCACTTCCACTGGAAGCTTATTCCACACAGCTACCACTCTCTGAGTAAGGAAGTTCCCCCTCATGTTACCCCTAAACTTCTGTCCCTTTATTCTCAAGTCATGTCCTCTTGTTTGAATCTTCCCTACTCTCAATGGGAAAAGCTTATCCACGTCAACTCTGTCTATCCCTCTCATCATTTTAAAGACCTCTATCAAGTCCCCCTCCTTAACCTTCTGCGCGCCAAAGAATAAAGACCTAACTTGACACGCCAAAGTAACTTGGGTATTCTGCGATGCACCCTGGCCCCAGCTTTGTGAGATCGGGGAATCAATGGGAAACTAGTGCAGTGGTGGACAACATTCTACCTGTCAGCTTCTGGGTGAGTGGTGGACAACATTCTACCTGTAAGCTTCTGGGTGAGTGGTGGACAACATTCTACCTCTCAGCTTCTGGGCTTACATTTCCTGCTGCTGCAATTCAAAGGAATTTACAGAATTTCAATTGTAAATCAGCAGAATACAGAGAAGAAATAAGGATTGGGAAGTTCCTCTGAGGTCTTCTGTCCATTGTGGCAGTGAGACTGAGACTGGCAAAGTCATTATTCTGTGTAGGAAGGAACTGCAGATCCAGATGCGCACACAGGACATTGGTTGAGGCCAAATGTCAATAAAACTGCACCTGACCATGAATTGATCTTTTCATCACTGGGTAGACACAAAATGCTGGAGTAACTCAGTGGGATAGGCAGCATCTCTGGAGAGAAAGAATGGGTGACGTTTCATGTCAGATTGAAGAAAGGTCTTGATCCAAAGCATCACCCATTCCTTCTCCAGAGATGCTGCCTGTCCTGCTGAGTTACTCCAACATTTTGTGTCTACCGTTTGATTTAAACCAGCATCTGCAGTTCTTTCCTACACTTTTCATCATAGGGTGTGAGTTGGAGGAAAAAGTGAAGAGTGACTCTGTTGCTTTGGGTGAGGTAATGACTCTGGTTTATTATATATCCCAGTTCTGGTCCGTCCTCAGAAGAAGATATCGTGTCCTCAAGATATTGAGACTGTGTGCAAGGACCTGAAGACTGCCATGGAGTGTGGCTCATTAATGAAGTGTATGGATACCAAATGGACCGAATCAGAAGGGGTGAGTATGAAGCGTATTGTGACCATGCATCATGGATGCAAGAGGGTTCCTTTGTACAATCCATAGCAGGAGATGACACATCTTTGGTATCAGTGACTGATTCATAATCGCTAGTGCCTTCTCATCTCTTCAAGTTCAAGCTTGCCATCAATATGTCCTTGGGTTGGTGAGATTTGCACTCTGTAATGGATCTGAGTGAATCACGATGTTGGCTGCCTTGGCTAGACACAAGCTCATCCAGACCTGCCTTTATACGCAAGCCCTTCACAATCTGTAGCAAACACTTGGTTTCTCTACAGTCTTCCTTCATTCTTCAGAAGAACCAAGTAGGGTATTTTTATTTGAGTTGCACCAGTTTCCAACGGTAAAATATTCTGCGGTCAATGAAATATTTTTGAAATATAATTACAGTTCACAGCAACCTCTGTATGTGTAAGAAAAGTGTGGAGTTTTGCTCCACGGAGCTCTGAATTATGAGGAAATGGGAAGGACACAACTCTGCTGAAGATGTTGCAACACTGATGAAGTAACAGTGTTGAAATTAAAATAACGTGCTAATATAAAGTACATTTTCTAATGTAGAAATTTCCTAATTGAGCAAGGATCTACAGTTTTAGCCCCATGTTTTTGTCCAGAACAGATTTAGTGAAGTAATAACGGTCTAAATTGCTACACAATGGAAATCTTTCTCACTTCACTTTTTCACTTCTCACTTCGCTTTTTCTGGTACAGGCTTGAATATCAACAAAACATACATCGTACTCTCCATGACCCCCCCCCCCCCCCCCCCCCCCCCCACCCCCTCTCTGTGTTTCTGGTGGGGTACTCTTCTGGTTACCCAATTCCAGCAAGGATCTGGAGGCTTTGGAGAAGATGCAGAAGAGATTTACTAGAACGATGTGTAGATTATGGGCTGTCAAATCAGTCTGGTTGTCAATGTTTGCAAACTGGTGGGCAGTTTTGATGTTTTCAGTATTTTGGAACTGTGACTAAGTGAATAACATTTTATTGTTCAGGAAACAAGTTGTGTGGGATGGGGGAAGGACAGAGAAGCAAGTGAATAGTTGAACCTCTTTAACATGATCTCTCGGCATTTGCAAAGCCATATCCCACACACAAGGTGTCAAGATTCATGCTTCTTATCTTTCCTTTAGGAGTTCAACGCATGTACCATGTGTAAGGAGCTGGCCGCAGCGGTCGACAAGGTGGTGGAGAAAAAGTCTGTGCAAGTATGTCTACCTGAATTGTTCCACAGCTCCTGTGGGGCAGGTGGGGGCGGGGAGGGGGCAGGTGGTGGGGGGGAGCATACAGGTTGGGGAGGGGAGGGGGCAGGTGGTGGGGGGGAGAATGCAGCTGGGGGTGGGGAGGGGGACTGAGTGAGGGGAGAGGGAAACTACTGGTATGAAAGGGTACGGATCAAATCAGAAAATGGATATACTACTCTGATAAGTGAACTGGACATAGTAACAGTATTCTAGAGCAGGCCAGGCTTATTGGGAGCCAGCGGTAACCCGATCTGTCGTGGGCAAGAATCTTTCTGCTCCAAATAAACCTACTAGCAAGACTTCAACCCTGCTGTAGATTTATCAACGATTCCTCATTAGTTTTGTAGAAACGGAGAACTACAGATACTGGTTTAAACCAAAGTGCTGGAGTAACTCGGCATCTCAGGCAGCAACTCGAGAGAGATCGGATGGGTGGCATTTCAGGTTGAGACCCTTCGGGTCGAGTCTGAAGAAGGGTCTCAGCCCCAAACATCACCTATTCTTTTTCTCTTGAGATGCTGCCTGACCCGCTGAGTTACTCCAGCACTCTGTGAAACGTCACCTATCCATGTTCTCCACAGATGCTGCCTGACCCGCTGAGTTACTCCAGTGCTCTGTGAAACGTCACCTATCCATGGTCTCCACAGATGCTGCCTGACCCGCTGAGTTATGGTGCAGCAGCATCTATGGAGCGAAGGAAATAGGCAACGTTTCAGGCTGAAATCCTTCTGGAAATAGGCAACGTTTCGGGCCGAAACGTTGCCTATTTCCTTAGCTCCATAGATGCTGCTGCACCCGCTGAGTTACTCCAGCACTCTGTGAAACGTCACCTATCCATGTTCTCCATAGATGCTGCCTGACCCGCTGAGTTACTCCAGCACTCTGTGAAACGTCACCTATCCATGTTCTCCACAGATGCTGCCTGACCCACTGAGTTACTCCAGCACTCTGTGAAACGTCACCTATCCATGTTCTCCACAGATGCTGCCTGACCCGCTGAGTTACTCCAGCACTCTGTGAAACGTCACCTATCCATGTTCTCCACAGATGCTGCCTGACCCACTGAGTTACTCCAGCACTCTGTGTATATTTAGTTTTGACTAGTTAAGTTGCATGTTTCCCATTTGACAATGCTTATTGCACTCTGCATGCTGCTCACCCAGTTCCTATCTATTTTGCAGGATGATTTCAAAGGTGTCTTATTGAAAATCTGCTCCATGATCCCATCCAAGCCGTTATCTGACAAGTGTGTGACTTATGTCGAAGCTTTCCTTCCCTTGGTAATTCAATTCATGAAGAATGAACTGGTGAGTAACTGTTTGTGGAGGATGCGTGTTGTGGCAACATGAACGAGAACAGGTCTAATTCTGCTTCTCCTATAATGACCACCCCGCCCCATTACATTCACTTCAGGTTTTACTGTTGCTGTTAAGGATGAAAATGGAACTTTAAACTATTTTAGATGTAAATGATGTGGGTGTGAGGAACTAGAAGATGCAACAAATTGCTGCTATTTTTGGAGAGATTTTTCTGTAGCTGCTGCTACATCAGTTAATTAAATATTACTTTTCGTTTTGAATAGTAGACATTTTGTGTTTGCAATTTAATTTTGTGATCTTCTGGCCAAGGTTAGGGCTAGGATCCCTCCATCGCTGGGGATCAATCTCAAAATAAATGAATATCATTTGTTAAATAGCATTAAAAGCCCTCGTCAGTCTGAAGAAGGGTCTCGACCTGAAACGTCACCTTTTCCTTTGCTCAATAGATGCTGCCTCACCCGCTGAGTTTCTCCAGCATTTTTATCTCCCTTAAAAAGCTTAAAATGTAATTATTTGAAGTGGCCGGCGCTGCCTCACAGTGCCAGAGACCCGGGTTCCATCCTGATCTTGGATGCTGTCTGTGTGGAGTTTGCAGTTTCTCCCCGTGACCGCGTGGGTTTTCTCTGGGTGCTCAGATATCCTCCCACACCTCAAAGGTGCGTGTGTTTAGTTTAATAGGCTGCTGCACATTGCCCCTTGCGTGTAGGGAGTAGATAACACAGAACAGGTGTGAACGGGTGGTTGGTGATCAGTCTAGACCAACTGGTTTCCATGCTGTATCTCTAAACGGAACCAAACCAACCCACAACCCACTTCCACCTCAAGGGGCCCAAATGACAAATAAATTGTATTGTATTCAGTGTTATGAATTAAGATCTTGGATAGATTTGGCAGTTCTGATTTTTTTTTTAAAATATCTAAAAATGTGAAGGAAGTCTGGAAGTGTGCATTCTTTTTCCATTTATTCTGTCTTGTGATGTAAAAAATACATCACAATTAATTACACCAAGTCACTGGAAATCCATGTTAATTCCTGGGACTGAGAAAAACTAATTGGGAAGGAAGATTCTTCAAAGTGACGTTCTCAGTCCAGCTGCCTGTTTCTAGAATTTACAGCAAGTTACACAGTGGATCAGCCAGAGCTGAGGAGATGGGTTGTAGGTGTCGGCTTGTGTTTCATGTATATCCTGTACTTTGTGCCACAGAACAATCCTGCGCAATTGTGTGCTGCTCTGTGTGTCGCCGTGCCGACAGACGATGAGGAAGTAGAGGAATCCAATGCCGTCCGTGAGCTTGAACCGAGCCACAACATCTATCTTCGGCAACAGACAGGAATAAAGCGGGAGGTAAGATCATTCCACAGGTTGCACACCTGGACTTTCAGCAACGGCTGCAGAGTGGGAGGGAGGGAAGCATTTCTGATTGAGGCAGAGAGGTTCTGAGTCCAAACTGGATGGGCAAGATTAGAGCGGGCAATCTAGGCTGCGTTCAGTGCAGGGGCTGTTACCTGACCGCTATGAATGGTGATCATTGATTGCACACTTACCTGAGGACCAATGATGACTTATTTTCTCTCTCTATTCTTAAACGGGTCACTCAAATGGTAACAATTCTTCCTGTGTGTCCTCTCCATGTCAGTAGCTTTGCCTCCACATATGCTGACTGATCCGAGTTTGTTTTTTTGATCCCTTGGTTTAATGGTGGGGTCAAGGAAAGAGCGCATGCACGGGTCACAGCCCCGGTTCTTCCAATCTTTCCACCACCAAGCACAAGATGCCATTGTCTGTAGATGCCCAGAAGGGTAATCTTGTGATGTGGACTCGATAAGAAGAATGGTAATGGTAAAACGTGCAGGATTCTGCTTTGGGATCCAGTACTCGTGCATGAAGCTTCTGGTTAGATGCTGTTTGAGCTACCACCTCCGTTCTGAATCGATCTGTTTTTATACATTGATAGCAACACAGTCACAATAAAGTTCACCCACAATCGAAGATGAGACTGAATCCACAAAGATGCTTTAGTTGTCCTTCTATTGATGCCACATTGGACAGCTGTCACAATGATAATGGCAAACGTTTCCCTCGTGACGCTAGGTCTGGTTGGTGGTTCTCTGCCCGGGTGTGTCAGTAGCTGTTGCTGTGGCCCTTGCAGTTCCAGAGACCAGGCACATCCATAAGTGCGCTTCAAAGGGATGGTGGTAGCATTGACTGCTATTAGTTGGCAGATGCTTTGAAAAATACTTGGTTGGTAAGGTCTTTGAGAGATCCTGCTCCTGAAAATGGCAGCAATGTTACTTGAGATGCATGCAACAGATACGTCCAGCGCATGTTTAGATCCTGACTGCAGCCCTATCCCTGCAGTCCAGTGTGGAATAAATCTTGATTAGTACGGGTGTCAGGGGTTACGGGGAGAAGGCAGGAGAACGGGGTTAGGAGGGAGAGATAGATCAGCAATGATTGAATGGTGGAGTAGACTTGATGGGCCGAATGGCCTAATTCTACTCCTATCACTTATGACCTTGTGACCTGTGACACTCCATGGGATCCAAATAATCTCAGTCATTCAATCCAGAGTGGAATCCAAGCTCAAACGATTGGCAAGAAGCATTCATGGGAAGTGAAATGAGATGCAACGGTTTAATCTAATTCCAATAGGAACGTGTTTGTACAAAATACCTCTGTTACACTGATAATTATTGGAAAAATACAGCCTAGGCAACGGTGAAAATGTATTCTGAGTTTGGGATTGAAATGCACTGTTGGTCTAATGGTGCTTTGTTAACACGAGTACGGAAGTACAGTGCGTGCAGTTCAGAAAGGATTATATCACACGGGAACAGAATCTTGGTCAAGTCCAAGTGTATAGGAATAGTTCACTGGAGTCATCAGATGTTGTTGTCATGCTGTAATATGTATCAGACTTCTACTTGGTTGGTGATGCATAATATCTATCACTTGTACCTTTGAAGAATGGTTTAAAGTACAGAATAATCTCAACTCCATTAAATCTATTTTGCAGGTGGAATATCTGCCCCCGTGTGAGTTATGTCTGCTTGTTTTGAAAGAACTGGAGAAAATTCTTCCAACGGAACGGACCAAGGTGAGTTATTTGCCAAATAAAAAAATAAGGTCTGAAGAAGGGTTTCGGCCCGAAACGTCGCCTATTTCCTTTGCTCCATAGATGCTGCTGCACCCGCTGAGTTTCTCCAGCAATTTTGTGTACCTTCGATCTTCCAGCATCTGCAGTTCCTTCTTGAAAACAATAAGGTTGGATCTTTGGCTTGTGTATCTGTTTGCTTGGCCATTCTCTCACTATTTTCTATGATACTAAATCTGTTATCGCCGATGCGTTCACCCTGAGGATCTATCGGCATTGACTGCCATTTGCTATAATGACAATGGGGCAAAGTTTGAAGGCATCATAACTTTCTGATTTAGCTGCTTTTTCTTAAATTAAAAAAAAAATAACACCTTTGAGAGAGAGGGTGGATAATGTCCTCTCCAATATACGATCCGTGAAAGGGCAGGGACTGAAACGCAGTTGTAGGATTGTTGTGGCTCCTATCTTTGCTTACTTTGTTAATAAATGATCATTTATCCATTTACAGGATCTCATCCTCAAAGAGCTTAATAACATTTGCAGTATCGTGCCCAAAAAATATTCTGAAAAGTGCAAAGAGCTTGTAAAAGATGAAGGCGCAATGATCATTGATATGATTCTCAATCAACTTGGGCCCAATGCTATCTGCTTTGGTCTTAAACTCTGCTTCGTCGATTCTTCAGGTAACTGTCCACAACTCCAGTCATTTACAACTCGATAGAGGGGCCTTATTTATAGCTCAACATTTTGACAGATGATTGTGGTTTATATCAAATGTCTTGTTGATTCTTCCATTCCCACTCTAGTTCCTTTCATGTCACAGGGCATCTTTAGGACATGGTTACCCCAACAAAATAGCTCGTCTTCATTTGGTATCAAAGGTAGCAAATTGACAATCTGCCAATGGAAAAAATAAAAAAAAACTACTTTTAGTTGTATCTCCACGTGGCCCTAGAACAGGAGAAGATTGTTGGCTCGATCTGTTGCTAATCTTTCTCTCCTGGGTAGCAAAACTTATCTGCACAATTGTTGCTTTTGGAAGGTTTTCCCTTGAGGGATTGGTGAATGAGGTCACTTCCAGGTGTGGATTTAATCCACTAATTCCTTGATTACTTCCAGCCCATTTCTTTACAACTCTCTCCCTCCCATCAATGGATCTGATTGCCTTTGGAATCTCTCTTCAACAAGTGCTCTGGTTACGTTGCTGTACTTCATTTAAAGTCATATTTATCCAGGGTCTCCTACATGTACATACAGGAGTCTGGATGAATTGGATTATGTGAACTGCACGTAAAATTCAGTGATCTTGTCATCTGTTAATTGAGGATGTGCATTTCCATTTCTAGATCTGAGTGTTACATCGTGGTCTATTGAAAAATAAAGACTCTGTGTTGAAGTAATCCAATCATAGACAATAGGTGCAGGAGTAGGCCATTCTGCCCTCTAAGCCAGCACCGCCATTCAATATGATCATGGCTGATCATCCAGAATCAGTACCCCGTTTTTTGTTTTTTTTTTCCCCTTGATTCCCTTTGCTACATCTAACTCTCTCTTGAAAACATCCAGTCAATTGGCCTCCACTGAGGGAGAAAATTCCACAAATTCACAACTCTCTGGGTGAAAAAGTTTTTCCATATCTGTCCTAAAAGCCTACCCCTTATTCTTAAACTGTGGCCCCTGGATCTGGACTCCCCCAACATTACTATTACTGGGCAAGTTTATGATTCCTGGTGAAGAACTCCCATTCTTTTCTTTAATACACTATCTCTCAAGGAATTTTCTGTAGGCATGCACTCATTAGAACGCCTTCAGATTCCCATTTGCAGCTAATCTTTCCTTGCACATTCTTTTGCCTCAAGTTTTCATTCCGACTATTTTGAAATCAACTGGTTCTCGTTCCCTACTCATAAGCAACTTTTTTCTTTTGCAATAATTTCCTGTGTCTTTCATCATCCAGGGAGCTCTGAATCTCTTTGTTGCTTCTGGTTCCTCATAGAGGATAGAGCCTCATCTGAACCTTTGCTTCCTTAAAGAGGCCAAATCTGCTACATCTTTACCTCGGTTTAACCTGGGAACCCGAGTCTCTCTCAATCTGTTGAAATTAATCTCTGTCCAATGATTGTTAATTGAGATTGTTCCTTGTCTACAGTTAACTTAAATCTTGTGATGTTATGTTCATTGTCACATAGTACAGTCCAGCACGGGACCAGGCCCTTCAGCCCACTGCGCCAGACATGATGCCAAGACTATCTCTTATCTATCTGGACATAATCCACATCTGCCCATTCCCTGCATATCCATGTGCCTATCCAGAAGTCTCTTAAACGCTGTACTGTATCTGCATCAACTATCACTCCTGGCAGTGTGATCTAAGCACTTGCCACCCTCTGTGTAAAACAAAGTTGCCCCTTTAAACTTCAAGATTCAAGAAAGTTTGCCATGCGTCCCAGATAGGACAATGACATTCTTGCTTTGCTTCAGCACAACAGAATATAGTAGGCATGAATACAGAACAGATCAGTGTGTCCATATACCATTATATAAATATATACACACATGAATAAATAAACAGATAAAGTACAAATAAACAGATAATGGTCTATTAATGTTCACAGTTTTGTTTGAGTTGAGTTTAATAGCCTGATGGCTGTGGGGAAGTAGCTATTCCTGAACCTGGACGTTGCAGTCTTCAGGCTCCTGTACCACCTTCTACCTGAAGGTAGCGGGGAGATGAGTGTGTGGCCAGGATGGTGTGGGTCTTTGATGATGATGCCAGCCTTTTTGAGGCAGCGACTGCGATAAATCCCCTCGATGGAAGGGAGGTCAGAGCTAATGATGGACTGGGCAGTGTTTACTACTTTTTGTAGTCTTTTCCGCTCCTGGGCGCTCAAGTTGCCAAGAAACAAGCCACGATGCAACCGGTCAGCATGCTCTCTACTGTGCACCTGTAGAAGTTAGAGAGAGTCCTCCTTGACAAACCGACTCTCCGTAATCTTCTCAGGAAGTAGAGGCGCTGATGAGCTTTCTTGATAATTGCGTTAGTGTTCTCGGACCAGGAGAGATCTTCAGAGATGTGTACGCCCAGGAATTTGAAGCTGTGACTCTGTCCCCCTCACCTTAAAACTATCCCCTGGGCATGGAAATAGACAGGTGATATTTTGGTCCTGACCACAAAGGTCATTTAGACATTTCCCTGCACAGACGCTGCCTGACCAATGAGTCCTAACATCTGTTTTGGTTTTTTTAATACTCTAAATGTTCTCCTAACCTTTTTTTTTTCCCCCCCAGTGTAGAGCAGCACGTAACAACATTGGTGTCAAAGGTGTTTTAGTGATGGAATTTCACCAATGTTGCAGGAGTGCAATCAATAGAAGGATCAGTGTCTAGAAGAGTCTACAGATAAAGTCTGTACCCTGTCTAACATGAATTTCTCCCACAATGTAGCTGAACTGACTGACGAACTGGGTAGACCAACTTGTGACATCTGTGAAAAAATGGCGAACCATCTCTCCCTTGGTCAGAAGAGTGGCACAGACATGATGAAAACCTGCAGCTCATGGTCAGGGGCAACCTTCCTCTTGGTGAGTCAAGGTGATCCAGAAGATGATGCCTTCCATCAGCGGTGGAGAGTGAGAGTGGACTGATTGGGCAGCAATGAGTCACATTGGACTTTTCTTCCTTGGTTCAAATGATGTTCCTGATCAAATGTCCACATTATTGATTAGATATTGTATTTGTACAAAAGGTGGACCAGATATGTCAGTAGTTTTGGGGCACAGGGCTCAGTGCTACAAAGCATTGCCTGAAGACTGGAGTGGGGACATGTGGAGGCCATCAATTGATATTTTCAAGGCAAAGATTAAAGGGCCTGTCCCACTGTACGGGGTAATTCAAGAGTTCTCCCGAGTTTTCCCCTGATTCGAACTCTGAGAATGTCCCTAGCGAGTTCGTGACTGTCTCGCAGCGGCTCGTACGAGTAAAAAGTAACATTTATTTTTCATCACAAGTTTATTTTTTACTCGTGGACATTTTTCAGTGTTGAAAAAATGTCACGAGTTTACCGGATTTCCCGAGTACCCACCGTTAGCATTACCAGCCGCTTCGAGGCAGCCACAAACCCCTACGGACCCGCTACGGACATTCTCCGAGTTCGAATTGGGGGAAAAACTCGGGAGAACTCTCGAATTACCTCGTACAGTGGGACAGGCCCTTAATAGATTCTTGATTAGTACGGTGATTAGTATGGTTATGGGGAGCAGGCAGGAGAATGGGGTTGTGAGGGAAAGATTAATGGCGGAGTAGACTTGATGGGCCGAATGGCCTAATTATGCTCCTCTAACTTATGAATTTATTAGATCGGAAGTAAGGATATTTGCCGACTATTGCATAAGGTTTAAATTTACACGGAACTACCAATGAAGCTGATGTAATATAGTAATTGTCGCTGCCATTGTGACCCATCTACAGAATGCTTGCCCATGCAGTTACTTGCCCATGCTGCTTAATAGCCTCTCCCAAACCTGTGACCACATCCAAACGACATTAACCGAGGCAGTAGGTATACCACCCTCTAAATCCACAAACCCTCCGGACTTTGAAATGAATCACTAGTCCTTCCTTGTGTTTTGGAACTCCCTACACAACTGCATGGTGGAAGTACCTACCCCAGAAGAACACCACCTGTTCAAGGAGGAATGGGTGGGCAGGAAATGTGGCCGTGCCTCGACTCCCATATTAGAAAAACGGTTCTTCAAAAGAGAAGTTCACACAACAGTGGAGGAAGCAAATGTTTAGTGAGAATCTCTGGTCTACAAGGATGCATTGTCGGGTACATCCACTTTTTGTTTTTGTTGTTGCAACTGAATACAGAAGTAGAAGTGAAGCAAGGAAGTGAAATTATGTTAAAGAATATTATTTTCAAGCATAAAAATATTTAGGGTTAGGTTAGGAACTTCCATGAATATAGTTCACCTTGGTACACCTGAAGAAGGGTCTCGACCCGAAACGTCACCGATTCCTTCTCTCCAGAGATGTTGCCTGTCCCACTGAGTTACTCCAGCATTTTGTCTATCTTTGGTGTTCCACCTCCTCCAGGCTCTTCTGCTGCCCGACTACATTAGGTTAACCCATCATGCAAATATCTGTTTGCTTGTCAGACCTAACTGCATCCTTGTTCAATGCTGCCTGGTGGACTTTCATTATTAATGAATATATTTAGCTGCTATTACATCACTGATTTTCACCCCTTGTTCATTCTTCCTGGTTTAACTATTCTCAGTATATTGTACTGTACTGACATTAGACACAAAGTGCTGGAATAACTCAGCGGGACAGGCAGCATCTCTGGAGAGAAGGAATGGGTGACGTTTCGGGTCGAGACCCTCCTTCAGACTGATGTTGGGGGAGTGGGTGGACTGATGACAGTTCTTTCCTACACTTTGTGCTGACATTACTTAGCTTAGTTTAGAGATACAACGCAGAAACGGGCCCTACCGCCCACCAAGTCCATGACAACCAGCGACCCTGCACACTAACACTATCCTACACACTAGGGACAATTTACAGTGTTATCAAAGCCAATTAGCCTACAAACTTGTATGTCTTTGGAGTGTGGGAGAAACCGGATTACCCAGAGAAAACCCACGTGGTCACAGGGAGAACGCACAAACTCTGTGTACACACACACACACACACACACACACACACACACACACACACACACACACACACACACACACACACACACACACACACACACACACACACACACACACACACACACACACACACACACACACACACACACACACACACACACACACACACACACACACACACACACACACACACACACACACACACACACACACACACACACACACACACACACACACACACACACACACACACACAGCAGCATCCTGGTCAGGATTGAACCTGGGTCTCTGCCACTGAAAGGCAGCAACTCTACCGCTGTGCCACCATGCTATCCATACTATACTGTGTGTATTAGTACTGTAACTGTCCTTTTTATTTTCCCCCATTACTTAAGAGTTTTGTACTGGAATTCAGAGACATTTGAAGAACAATGCAACAATATAAATCATTAGTTCTATCAGAACAGAAGAGCTGATTATCTGCTTTAATCTGATTCTCCCCTTAGTGTGAAGACTTTGCTTATGCTTTCAAACCCCAGCTCGAAATGATGCTTCCCAAGTCCGACAAATCAAAGGACATTTGTAAGGTAAGAGTGAAGATATGCTCCTAATGTTTGAGGAAGTAAATGGCAGGACAGACAAAGGAGAGTCGGTGGATGTTGTCTATCTAGATTTTCACAAAGGCTTTAAGGTGCTGAAGGTGAGGCTGTTAAAGTAGATGGTATCAAAGGGAAAATCCTCACGTTGATAGCAGATTGATGAGGGAGTTGAAGGCTTTGTGGCCAAGTTTGCAGATGATTCAAAGATAGATGCAAGGGCAGGTAGTTTAGATGAAGCACAGACTCTGCAGAAGGACTTGGGCAGGTTGGGAGAGTGGGTAGAATGGCTGTGCAAACATTGCTGTGTATATGATTTATTAACAGGACCTTGGGCTCTGTGTAAGACTGATAACAGAAAGACAGCTTGGAGAAAATGATTGTACCTGGGGACCAAGACACTGGTGCTCGGATAAAGCAATCGCTGCTCGCTGCAAAGTAAGTATGACTTAATTTCTTCATGGGATATTGGGGAAATGGCAGCAGTACAGATATATTGGGACAAGAAATTACGGGTGACCCTCAAGCCTGATTGTTGTTTGTGTCTAGTTATGTATTGGATCCACAATTCAGAATTGAGAGCATGCCTTTCACATTGCCGGCCCATCCAAGTTAGAACTTAAAGATCTAAATACAATTCACACAAGCTCTGATTTGTAGAAAAGAACACAAGGTGTACAAAGGAACTGCAGATGCTGTTTTTCACTGAATATAGACAGAGTGCTGGAGTAATTCAGTGTCAGGCAGCATCTCTGGAGGAGAGGAACAGATGACACTTCAGATTCATAATTGGAGCTGAAGTAGACCATTCGGCCCATCAAGTATGCTCTGCCATTTAGATTTCCAGCTCTATCTGCTCCTTATTTGATTACCTTTATCTAAAAAATTATCAACCTCACTCTTGAACAGTCATATAGCATAGAAATAGGCCCTTCAGCCCAACTTGCCCAAGCTAGCCAATACTAGTCCTCATGCCTGTTTTTGACCCATAACCCTCTAAACCTTTCCTATCCATGTATGTGTCCAAATGTTCTTGTAGTACCTGTGTCAACTCCCTCCTCTGGCACCTTGTTCCATATACTCATCACCCTCTATGTGGAAAAGATTGCCCCTCAATTTTATTATTAAATATTTCCCCTCACCTTAAACCAATGCTCTCTGTTTCATTTGATTATTCTACTCTAGGTAAAAGACTGTGCATTTAGCCTCTCTGATCCCCCTCGTGGTTTTACCACCTCTATAACATCACCCTCTTGGCCCCCTGCGGTCCAAGGATTGGAGACCTATCCTGTCCAACCTCTCCCTGTAGCTCTGGTCCTCAAGTCCTGGTAACTTGACAACTGAGCCTCCGTGGTTCTATTTGATAGAAGATTCCAAAGATTCACTCCCCTTTGAAGATATATTATCTTCATCATTGTCTGAATTGTCCAGCCCTGTATGCACTGTGACCATGGTTCTGAACACCTGATCAATGTTTGTACCTTTCAATAGGATCGATCCTCTCTAAATCTTGTATCACAAACCCACCATCCCAGTCACCAACCTACTATTGGCTACACTCCCTCTATCTATCCCTATTCGAGTACAGAGACGAGACCTGATATTTCAGCAAGGATCTACAGAATTGATCCCTGATCCATTGATCCCACAAAGGTTAGCGGGATCATTGCCCTGCAACCGCAGGAGATGCTACACCTTTCCCCATACCTCCCTCCCTGACTTGGACCAGGAACCCCGTCAGTCCTTTCAGGTTAGGCAGAGGTTCACTTGCACCTCCTCATCCACTGTATCCATTGTTCAAGGTGTGGACTTTTATACATGGGCAAGACCAAACGTAGACTGGGCGATCGTTTTGCAGAACACCTTCACTCAGCCCACCTGAAACATCACCTGTCCATTTTCTCTAGAAATGGTTAGGTGATGCATGAGGAATGAGTGTTTTGAAGAGTAGGAGGGCGGTAAATGAAGCATGCTGCTTTCTCGTAATTCAAACTAATCTCATTTTTGATTTTCTTTATAGAGTACTGAATACTGTGAGGAAAGCGGCTGGTTATAAAACTAATTCAGCATCTCTGGCAGAAGACTGCAGCAAATTTAATAAAAATCAAAGGTGATTCCATTTCAGGATCAGTTAAATGATGATTCGGGCTGTGTGCGTGTGTATTTTGAAGCAGTTTTGTGTCGCTATAGCTTCTGCTTAATTCTAAATTCAGCACACTCCCTTTAATTGAAGTGTCCAACTGAAACAAATTCTCTTTTTTCCTTCCAACTAATCATTTCTGGATGCTGCATATGTAGGTAGAGCTTTTGTCTAACACGGATTGATAGAAAGTAATGATTTCCTAAGCAACTGCTGAAATGTAACATTTTAAAAGGAAAGGATTGGTGATTGGGTAAACGTCAGTGTATTGTGCATGGAAGAGATGATACGACTCTAATCCTACAATCTCACTGTACAAGATACAACAGGGTGACAATCCTTGGGAGCAAAGCAATTTCACAGAGATTTGGTGAGTTCAGAGGCCTAAAACAGGGAAGCTATTTCCAACCGTGGCTGGTTCAATGAGGGGGAACAACGGCAGGTGGGGGAGGTGCGGCTGATGGGATTGCAAAACCAAGAGCCAGTATACATTTTGATGGGCTAAATGGCCTCCTGTGCTGTATTTTAAATCTGTAAAGGAATTTCCTGATGTGTGGGAAACAACTGTTGCTCTCAACAATTGAATGAAGTTTAAACTGTTAATATCTTGATGTTAAGTTTGAGGTGAAATGTTAATGTTCAATAAAGCACTTTGCAGAAATTAAACCGTATTTAGAAACAATTCTTTGCAATTTAGTGAATATTCTGATATTTCTACTCTTGCACCTTGTCAAGTGTTGCATAACGTTGCTATGGATGGATACTGACTGACTGCTTCCATGCAGATGTAACGAACCAACCATGTATGACGGGGCTGGCACTAATTTTACAACAAGAGGATAATACTTTGTAAATGTGATGGAATTCTAATAATTGATAGAACTAAGACCAATCAAGTAAATCTTAAATCTCTATGTGGCTATAAAAATGATGATCAGTCTGAAGAGTGTCTCGACCTGAAACATCACCCATTCCTTCTCACCCGTTGAGTTACTCCAGCATTTTGTCATGCTTGTGTTGGTTTTGCATTTGTTGAGCAGACTAATTGCTTTAAAACAATGCTCTGTTTCTTAAATAAACTTTAATCCACATATGACTTCCTTAAAATGTGATTCATTCTTGCATCCTTGAATACATGGATGTACCATCTCTCTCGGATAGTCAGTGGAGCAAGGCCACCCCTGAATGTCGGCAACCCATCATCCTACCACAAGCATGGTGCCAAGTCACTTTGGAAGCAAGCATTTTCCTTTCCTCCCCAAACAAGGTGCCTCGGCATAATGCTAAGATGCAAACACAGATGTTGACTCACCCTAGCAGTCAGCATCTCCTGCATTTGAGTCTCTGGTGGGTGGCTGATCTTGGATGCATACCTAACCACTGGCACCAACTTGGCTGGTTAAAGGCACTGTGTGACTTTACAACAGCTTTAAATCTAAAGATAGAGACAAAATGCTGGAGTAACTCAACAGGTCAGGCAGCATCTCAGAAGAAACTGATGTGATGTTTTGGGTCAGAACCTGTGTTCAGACACTATTTTTGATTCTATCCACTTACTGCAGAGATGGTGCCTGGTCCACTGAGTTACTCCAGTACTTTGGTATAAAGCAGCATCTGCATGGTTTCCCATTCTCCTGAGCTTGCCCAGTGGAATTGTAAAGAAAGCAGTTGCCAGAGGACACGACCATAAGCAAATATTTACAGATTAACACTGTCTAGGCTTATGCGTGTCAGGCACAGACCGGAGGCTATCATCCACACCAGTACAAAGAAAGCAACACTTTCAGGAGAGGTTAGATTACTAAAATATAAAATACATGACTTTATTCTTCAGGTGGTTGAGATACCTGGTCAATTACATCAGCAAGTGTGCGATCGCCCAACTAATTCCCCACTATTGAATGCTCAATGCCAACCAAAACTTAAATGAAAATTTTATTTATCTCAATTGACAGAAATTGACAAAATAATCCAGGAAGTCGACCATGAGAAATGTGTTGCTGTTATAATTTCTAAAACAAAGAGCAAGAATTAGTTAAACCAATCCAAACCTACCCAGATCCTGTTCCCCTTCAGTATTCAAAGATCTTCCACCTAAACATATTACAAAATTAAGACAGATTTTCACATGGGCACTGATGTTCCCAGCCTAAAGCAGACCGGTTTCTGCACTCTACAACGTCAGTAAATAGCTCCCCTCAGCTTTGCAGCATTTGAAACATCAGCCACAATGCAGAAGGCTGCTTCCGCTTGAGCAAGATGAAGCAAGGTCATAATAAAACAGAGGTTTGCAACATCCTCTGGGATTCACGCTGCCAGTTTTCCAGCAAACAGAATGCAGAGACAAAGATGATTCAATCAGTGGGTGGTTTTCCAGGGCAAATCAGGCCATTTCTGCTATTGCCCGACTCGGGCAAATAGGACTCGTTCCATCAACATATCCCTGGGATTCCCCCCCAGTATCATCTAAATCCCTGCACACCTTCACAACTCCGTATTGGAGAAGTTAGTTTGAACACCAGAGGTAGGAAATCACTGCATCATTGCCATGTCCGTGTACTCTGCATCTGCCAAACATGGGTATGGTCAGCCTTTGGTTGAAATATTGCCAGCATCCGCAGGGTCAGCTCCACACCGGCTCTGAGCATCACGGGGAAGATGCCGATGGTCAGGAGATTCTCCCTGTCCCAATTCATGCTCCTTTCTGACTGGGAAGACTTTCGTCGCTGTCTTCTCGTCGCTTCCAGATCTGTTGATGAAACAGTGGAGCTGACACGAGCTGCTTGGTTCTTTCAGCTCAAGTGTGAATTTGAGCAACATCATGAATAATATTTCCAACACCAATGATTATTTCATCTTCAACAGTCTGAACTGGGTGGCTCCCTATCACAAAGTCCATTCCAGTCAACACAATGCTACTATTATAGTCTATTGAACATTCCCCAGGGAAGAGGATTCAAACTGCTGTTCATTGAAGCATTAGCTCCTCTTACTTTGGCTTGCCAATTCAAACCAACACATATAGAGTTCCCATTGACTAGCGTAGAGCCATACAGCATAAGCACAGGCCCTTTTGCCAGGCTTGTCCATGCCAACCATTTGCCTACATATGGCCCATGTCTCTCTATGTCATGCCAAATATTACAGTGGTGGGACTGGCAAAAAGAAACATTCTCCCAAAGGAGGAGCTGAGTGCTGGGCCAGATCAGCCATGAACTGACTGTAGAGGGAAAAGCTTCAGGGAGAGTGTGGATTATCCCTGCTCCCATTTCCTTACCCATGTTCAAGGTATTTTCAATTATTGGAAAGAAAATGAAGTCCAGTTGAGGACAGCAGAGGAGAATGCACAATCAGAAAGCATCCAGGAATACCATTTGTAGTATAGAGAGTCTTTTGGTCGGAGAAGATAGATTACAGGAAGTATGGAATTCTACAAGTTCCTGGTTCCAGGAAAGAACAAAAGCTGGGATGGAGAGAAGAGTTCTATGTATACAGAGCCGTAGACTGGCTTCCTGTCCTTGCAGCTTTAAGCTTGCCCTTGTGCATTCTTAATCACATTTTCTGTTCTTAAATTCCATTGAAATTTGTCTTATTATCTGAACTACATCTGGAGTTTATATAGTCATTAGTCTTGTGTGAATACAAACAGCAGTATGTGGAGCAGGACATTGCCCCTGGCAGTACTAACCTGAATATAGGCCTCAGATAGGGTGATCATCTGTGGCAAGATATCAGTAACTTGTAGATCTTGCAGCTCGTACCACTTCCCTGTTCCCTGAAAGGAGAGAACCAGAAAGATACAAGTATTATGTTTGCAAAAAAGGAGATAGAAGAGTCTGAAAATGTTGGAATCTCAAGCAAAACACAAAGTTGTGGAGGAACTCAGTGGGTCAGACAGCATCTGTGGAAGAATGTTTCAGGTTGGGAACATTCTATAAATTCCTACAGACTGGCCCCGACCTGAAATATCATCTGTCCATTTTCCTTCATTGCTGCTGCCTGACCAGCTGAGATCCTCCAGCAGTTTATGTTTTAATATTATATTTAAAAGACAGTCTCTTATATTGCAGGAAATCGCACACAGTGTAATGGACCTGTTGGTCAAACATGTGGATACACTACCTAGTTTACACAACAGCTTTCCATTCAGATTAACCAGTGAAGATCTCGATGCAAAAACAAAAAAACTGACACTGTAAATCACCGGACAGATTCAAAAACAAATGATGACACAGAATGAAACCATTGAGGCTGTCATGTCCATCCAGATGGATAAAGAAACACCCAGCCTAACCTCACCTCTCTTCTGTAACCATGCAAATCACATCTCTTCAAGTATTCTTTACATGCGGTGAGGCTTTCTGGTTTCATTACCCATTCAGTCAAACAGTTTCTGCCCCTGAGTGTAAAGCTTCTCCATTTCCTTTAAATACTTCTAGCAATTACTTTCACTCTTCGTCCCCTAGTTGTTAACCCTTATGGCTAAGAAAATATGCCTGTCTATTTTGGCTCAACAGAATTTTCGGTCTCCCCTCAACATCCCCGACTCTATCCCGAGCAGATCCAATCTTTCTTCACACCTACATTTTCCAATCCTAGCAAAATTCTTCAAAATGTTCCTCTGCGCCCTCTACAGTATCGCGTGGACCAGAACTAGATCTAGTGACCTGCATTTGTTGTTCACACTGCGGTCTACCTGAGCAAACAATCTCCATGGACCATGTGAAAAACACTGCCCTCACATCCATAGACAATACAATTCCACGAGGCAGACTTGGGACTTTCCCCAGTAATCCTGCCTTCTACATCATCGTTTACACTATTGGTCCCAATAATTTGCCCACTTTGTTGACAGTTTAAGAGAATAACCAAATTGGCCAATAAATAATTCCTTGGTTTATTCCTTTTGTAACAATTGTAGGGCACTAGAAGTGCCATTTCTCCACAGCCAGGAAGTATTAGACAATGATAGTCCGAGCCTCCTTTGTTTCTTTTAACAATCAGGGATTCTTGGTTTCTTGGCTCTGGACACTTATGGCAAAGGAAATATACCTGATTTTTCCTGTTCTATCTTGGCTCAGCAGCATTTTAGGATCAGGTCTTCATGTGGAGCTGACAATTCACTCTTCCTCTATTATGTTCATCTCCTCCAACATTAAGCATTCACTCTCCTTTATGTCACCATTATCCCTCATTCGTAAAGACAATCACAGCCTACTCATTGAGACTCTTGCCCACATCCTCCACTTACAAACACATTCGTTTTTTAGCCCCTAACAGGCTCAACACTTTCCATAATGATTCTGTAGCTCTTATAAAACAGCGCTGGATTTCCTTTGCTTTCCTATTATCTTCCTCTTAATTACACTCCCACATTTAGTGTTCTTTTATGGGCTTTCTGTAACATTCAGCTCTCCGTGTCTGAAATAGCTTCTCTTTTATTGCTTTATCCCATCCTCTATGTACCTTGCCTTTCAAAATAAAAGTGAAAATCTGAAACAAAAGCAGAGAATTCTTGAATTGTGTAATTTGTCCGTATATTCCATTTTCCTAATATCTGGTTGAAGGAAATGTCTGCTGTTTAAGGACTGGATGCCAGACAAGCAATGTGACAATCCCAAAGGTCAGGAAGTGAGGCATTAATAGAGAGTGAATGGGACAAGGATACAGATGCCAAAATTCACCAAGGTGTAGTTCTGGGTTTAATACCCTGTAAACACCTTGCTATTCACGACTTCCAGCTGTCATTCCATTTATTGTGTCGAGAGCTGTTAAAAGGCATTCCGTATTTACTGAAGCAATAATGACAATCAGTCCTAGTGAAGTATTAAACTAGCACACACTCAAAAGGAAATTAGAAAATTACCTGAAGGGCAGAAAACTGCAGGCCTTCAGAGAGAGAGAGAGATAGAGAGAGAGAGTGCAAAGATGCAGCAATCTTAAACAGCTCTTTTTGCCAGAGTCAACACAGCACAATACTCTGAATGGCACTGTGTGACAATCTTTTCCTGATTGATTGATATTTTATTGTCACATATACTTGGTACAGTGAAATGTTTTGTTTTGCACACAATACACAAGAATGAGCTGAGAAAATATAGCTTCATAAACCTGGTAAAGAAATCAGCAACTGGAGATATTTGTTGTCCCCTGTGTAGTTTAGAGAACTGATATAGATAATGCTCAGCCTAGCTTCCTCCCTGTATCTGTGACATGATGTTGTGTTCATTCATACATTCCACTCAAGGCTGCGAACAGCTACTGTTCTATTCCTCACATAAAGAGCAAGGGATGCGTGGAGCTCCAGCTGCATACTCACATGATGCAGAACGTGGACCCTGTACGCTCCTTCACCGGGCTTCCCATCGTGGACCACGTTACCTATCAGGTCATAGGTGGTGTGTTTGTGTACCGCCTGAACCTCCTCCGACAGGTACTCCCGCAAATCCACGTTCCTGAAACACATTGCAATAAACAGGAATGTTTTAAAACACGAAATCCTTGTTATCTGAACGTCTGGAAGATGCTGCCTGATCTGTTGAATATTTCCTGCATCCTTACTCTTTTAGATTCCCAGCACCTGCAGATGCTGGAAAATCGATGGTACACAAAAATGCTGGAGAAACTCAGCGGGTGCAGCAGCATCTATGGAGCGAAGGAAATAGGCAACGTTTTGGGCCGAAACCATTCTTCAGTTCCCAGTACATTCATTTACCTTTCACCCCTTCTTTAATTTCACCTCATTCACCTGAGCAGCTCACAAAGTATTGTGTCAGCTGGTATTTCCAGCACATGTCATTGTTATTTTGAATGTCTAAACTGCAACAGCCAAGCAGAAGAGGAAGTGTTACAAATACTGTACGTTAGTGCCTCCAGCCCACAAAACGCAGAATGCTTCTGTTTGTGTCTCTCACCGTTACACCAGGTGTCAAAATCAGATGAGAATCGCCTCAACAAAGCTTGGTTACAATCACTAGTTATCAACACGTTACAAAGATGCAGCAGGTCAAACTCGGTCAGTTCTGAGAAAGACCATCAAATTCTCCAGGGAGTGTTGCAGAGCAGAGGGCACTAGGAGTGCAAGTACACAGTTTATTCACATCACAGGTAGACAGGATAAAGAAGAATGCTTTCATCAGCCAGGGCATTGCGTACAAGAGTTGAGATGTTGCAGTTGTACAAGACGTTGGTGGGGCTACACCTGTAGTATTGCGCACAGTTTTAGACACCCTGCTTTAGGAATGACAGCATTAAGCTGCAAAGATGATTCACGAGTCATTGCCAAGACTCGAGGACCTGAGTGATAGGGGGAGGTTGGGCAGCCTTAGACATTATTCCTTGGAGTGCAGGAAGTTGTGGTGATATTACAGAGGTGTATAAAATCATAAGGGAAGGGGAATAGGAAAAGATAAGGTGAATATACAGAGTCTTTTTTTTTTCAGAGAAGGAGATGTCAAAATTTAAAGCACATAAGGTCAAGGTGTTAGGGGACAGATTTAAAAGAGACCCAAGGAGCATCTTATTATTCAGAAAATGGGGCATATATGGAACACACTGCCAGAGTTAGTGGTTGAGGAGGTACAATGACAATATTTAAAAGCCATTTGAACAGCTCTGTGGATAGGAAAGATTTAAAGGGATATGGGCCAAACACAAGCCAATGGGACTATCTTAGACGGCACCTTGGTCAACATGGACCCATCTCTGTGCTGTGCTACTCTATGAGTAACTCTAACACAACCTCATCCAACTGAAAGGTGAAGTGTATTACTTACGTAATTGGAAAGTTGACAATGGTGGGATTTTTCTCGATGAAGAAATTGTTCTTTGTGAATCTCTTGATGTAGAAGATGAGATAGGGCGGGAGCTTTGTCAGCTGGAACCTCTTCAGGAAATTCTCCTTGTAGGTTTTATACTCCTGAAGAAAATAAAAAGAACAGTTGTCAAGGTGTGAGAGCTTGCACGCTTGGAGCACCCGTCACACCCAGGGTGGTGGGAAATGTTTGGCAGCAAATAAAATGCTTGCAAATGTGGTTACTGTTGGAAAATAAAGCCACATAGAATAGCAGTTGTGATACTGGATGAATAAGATTAAAAACTCAAATTAGAATCCAACCATAGTAATTAAATTAAATAAATATCGTTGTTAAAGCTTCCTTGTTAAATAAAACTGGTGTACAGTTCAAATTAATCATGCTGTTTTCATATCCAAAATATCTCCAATAACTTCAATATTATTCTTTGGGGAAGAGAACCGCACCCAGCCTGGCCTTGTCACGACACCATTCCCATTCTATATACGCCACGTAACTGCTCCGAGGTCACTCAGCAAACTACTTACACTGATCAGACAGAAAGGAGATGCACAATAATTATCGGCTTTTCCAATAGAAATTAGATTAATAATAAATGAACCAATCTGTACGCAGTCAGGTCTCACACATACAACTCTACGGAACATGACCTGATTACATGTTTTGAAATAAAGTTGTACAGCACAGAATTAGGTCCTTTGGTCGACTGCATCTGCACTAACCTTCAAGCACCTATTTATACTCATTATATTTTATTCTTCCCAAATTCCCATCAAATCCCCCCAAATGCCACCACTAACCAGGGACATTTATAGAGGTCAATAAATCTACCAGCACTCAGGCCCTAGGCACATGGGAGGAAACCCAGGTGGTCACAGGGGGAACGTGCTAACTCCACATAGACAGCATCCAAGGTCTGGACTGTGTGGAGTAGCTGGAGCTGAGGCTACATTGTTAGTATGGAACTATTGGACAAGGATCGCTGATCAGCGCAGACCCGGTGGGCTGAAGGGCCCGTTAACATTCTGTATCTCTAAACTAAAAAAACTAAGTTAAACTTGAAAAGTAAATATTGTCAAAACCAGTAGGAAACATTATGTGTTTGGAAGTCTAGTACTAAAGAGCCACGGCTGTATTACATGCACTGTTACAGGCCGTCTACTGGGCACTGCACAGAGCGGCTTCCACACTCAGCACTGCTCTCCCAGTTCCTTGGCAGTCCTGGTGTACACCCTGATATCACTGCTGCCTTAGTAGTTCAATTACATTAGCTCCGTTTGCTAAGATATTGAGTTTTATTCTCGTTTGCCTCTCATTTTGCACCAACCTTCTCTGTGATGCCATTGAATTTTGCCAAGATGTTGAAGAGCGGAACTTGTGGAATAATCAGCTGCTCCTTCTCATCCTTGTACAGGGGTGCAGTGGGCAAGTCAAGGGTCAGGTACAAGAAGGTGGACTCTGTCATGGTTTCCTTGAACTCCTGCATTTCCAGCAGTTGCTCTTTCTCCTCCGGTGTCTACAGAGAGGACATGAAAAGAAAGTTAATGCTTTATTTTTTAACGTCTATTAACATGTTTTGAACAGGAGATAAGCCACTGGCAGCTAACTAATCTCCATACTCAATGCATTACCGCTGGCTGAATGGTCACATGAGGAACGATTATCCCAGCCATTCATCAAGCTGACAAGATGCAAGCTCAGCTCTCAAGGTGATGGACAATGTTTTAAATCATTCCCTCAGGCTCCTTGGAATCGCTCTGATCCCCTTTAAAGAGTACACCGCACTCACTGCCAAGCTCCCATTACTAAAATCAATCAAACACAACCTATTGGTCCAGCAGTTTTTAACACTGATTTTTTTGTTTTAAAATCAGGAGGAAAAGGCCATTAGAGGCAGTAAGCCTGGTTTTGTTCAGTTTCACCTAACTAACATTACCACCCTTGTCTTCAGCAGTTTCATCATGGTTTGCCTTCATGACCTATTCCACAATCATCAGCTCATGAACATTGGCACAAGTGTCCACCAATAGCAGACTGCCAGTCCCTTTATAGTCATTGACATACGTGCCTGAAACTCTATAAATTAACAGAAGAAGAAGAATAAAAAGCAACTGAGGGCCATCACTGATCATTTGTGCTCAATGGTTAAATAAAGCTAAATCATTCTAAACACTAGCACTACATTGGCTGAGAGTCTACTGAAAACTCAGGTTGAAATATCATGCAGTTCTTAGATTGAGGCGGTTGGGAACTTCAATTTATATCAAACCCTGCTGCACACGGCCCAAGTGAGATGATTAGACCCTTACCTTGTAACTATCTCATACTTTAGCTGCACTGAGAATGTTAGATGGGGAAATCTAGAGGGAATTTTACATTGTAATTAACCGTTGTTCTACTTACATGAAGAGTGTCCGCTTTAACATTGTACCGCTGCTGACAAATTCATTTCACTTGCACTTTATGTGCAATGCGACAAATAAAACTGTCTGTTGAGTGTTTCAGGTGTAGTTTAGGAGGGTGATTGTGTGCTACAAGAAGGTTAGTTGCACAAAGAAGTGTTTGAAGAAAACTATGGACCTGCTGCATTCCCAATACTAATAGACACGTTGTAGAAACTTGAAACTGCAGGTGCTACACAAAAGACTCAAAGTGCCTAAGTAACTCAGTGGCTCAGACAGCATTTCTGGAGAACATGGATAGACGATGTTTCAAGTCGGGATCCTTCTTCAGACTAATTGTGTGTGTGTGTGGGTGGGACAGAAACAGGTGGGAGTCCAGGTGGTGCTCAGGGAAGGGGAACATTGAGTACTCCAATTTTAGGTAACTCCTGCAAACCCCCCCCCTTTCTTCCACCACATCCTCCTCATCTCCACCACACCTGGATTCCCACCTACCTCTCCCTTCCAGCAAAATTCCTTCCTCTGGCTTCACAATTCACCCAAAACGTCACCTATCCATGTTCTCCACAGATGCTGCCTGACCCGCTGAGTTACTCCAGCACTCTGTGAAACGTCACCTATCCATGTTCTCCACAGATGCTGCCTGACCCGCTGAGTTACTCCAGCACTCTGTGAAACGTCACCTATCCATGTTCTCCACAGAACCCGCTGACTCCAGCACTCAAATGTCACCTATCCATGTTCTCCACAGATGCTGCCTGACCCACTGAGTTACTCCAGCACTCTGTGAAACGTCACCTATCCATGTTCTCCACAGATGCTGCCTGACCCACTGAGTTACTCCAGCACTCTGTGAAACGCCCTATCCATGTTCTCCACAGATGCTGCCTGAGCGATGCATGTCCCCCACAGATGCTGCCTGACCCGCTGAGTTACTCCGGCACTGTGTCCTTTTACCAATAATTACTTTCTTGACAAGTTACTAATTGACTTAATGCAGTAAAAGAAAGGTGAAACAGACTGAACTGTTCGACTCTATTCCTCCACCTCTCCCACATTAACAATAATGGGTTTGAAACAATTCCACTCACAACACTGGCAGGACTTGCACCAACTTGCATTAATGGCTCCTATATGCCACCATGTGGCTAAAAAGAATAAGTGGAACTAAAAATGTATCAAACAGCTGTAGCATTCTGATCTTAGAGCTGCAATCATTTCTAATGTGCAACCTACCTGTAGTCCCCAATATCCCATCTCTGATAGTCAGCAAACCTCCTCCCCTGTGTTCACATCTTACCTGTTCTGATCTGCCAATCAGAAAGCATGGAAAACAACATACAACATACAAGAGATGATAATGGGCCTTACCAGGTCTGGTGGAGGCAGCTTCTTGGTAAATATCCGCATGGAACCCTGGAACACACTGTTGATGATGGCTGCAATGAGGAACATGTCCCAATGTTGAGAGGTCACGTGGAATAAAAAACAAGACCACACCAATCTTCACAAGCTCCACATTACCTACATACTACCACTTAAAACAGCTCAGCTGACCCCCACCACTTATCAAAACAATGGCAACCCACCAACTTCCTCTTTCTTCAACAAAATAAAACATATTTCACTCCACACACCCAAAGATCTATGAACCTTGCTGTGGCAGAATTCGGGAGAATTAGGATTACTGCAGTGATTGGCTAGATGGCCAAAGTCTGATGTGGGCCTATTGAATATTAATAGTTTATTTGATGTAGAAGTCACCCAGAGTATGGAACGGTGGGTGTATGGAACAAGTTGCCAGAGGAGGTATTTGAGGCAGCTACAATAGTGACATTCAAAAGACATTTGGACAGGTACATGGATATGGGCCAAATGTGGGCAAGTGGCACAAGCATAGATGGGGATCTTGGGTCGGCATGGGCAGTTTGGGGTAAAGAGCGCTGTATTACTCTATCGAAGTCATGTGAAATCTGTATGGGTAGAATAGAAAACACCAAGGGGCAGAAACATTGGTTAGAGTTGTCTATAGTTCCTCCAACATGAGTGGTAATGATGGGTGTGGAATTAAAGATGAACACAATGAGAATGTCACTGTCATGATAGTGAACTTCAATCTACATATAGGTTGGTTAAGAAGGCATCACCACAAATCAAAAGAAAATGGGGGAATGTACCACATGGTCAATCTACGAGCTTTACTCACAGGGCTGACGGGCAATTAGATTAACAATAACGGTAACTTAAAAATCACCTTACAAGCGGCAGAAAATAGATTGTGTTTAGATCCAAATATAGATTCATACACTGAAATAAAATATGAATGAGCTCATGTAATCATTTTTGTTTATAGATATAATGACTTACTCTTTTTCTTCTTGTTCCCACCTAGTGCCATATGAAGTGCATTTAGGAACCAAGACAGGAAGTCAACAGCATCACCTGCAATAGCAGACAAATAATTCACTGAAAACATCCACTGCAAAGGTTCTGGGAATTATCACAAGAGGTATTTAAAAAGGAGCCGAGCAGCAACTCTTTCCACCCAGAGGGTTGTTGGTGATTGGGGAGATATTGCCTGACTAGTTAGTTCCAACATATTTTGTATTATTTTAAAGTACATCAGCAAGTACAACACATGCACGTTAACCAAGTCAAAATACAAAGGAGTAGAATTTCAGTGGGGACTTCTTTATTCTTCCCGACAAATGTTTGTAGATTCTGCAATACTCAGCCAGAAGAATGAAAACTCACCCTGTTTAGTAATTTGGAAACGTTTCTTGCTGCACAGGACAACAGCCTGCAACATCTCATGTGGAGATACATGAGCCTTGAAGTTTCTGGGATTCCTCAGCTTTCTCATCAGCTCTCCAAACCTCTGCACCAGCAGGAACATTATGTCTCCTGGTGGCCGCTTTATGTCCTTGTAGTTTTCTTCCTCCAAGAAATAATTACGTAACGGAGGCACATTGGACAGGGCCTGAAACAGAAGCAGAGAAGCTAATTCTGAAACACCAGAGGGCAGGAAAGGAAAACTCCACAAGTTAAATTGTGCCATCTGTAAACAATGCTCCTAAAATCTATCATACACCGCATACATGCTTCTCTTTGCGAAATTTGACAATAAAACACTCTTGATTCTTTTCACCATGCATGGCCAGCATACATCATAGCTGCCATGTATTCTCTGCTCCTTCCACCAATGTTTATAGTTCCTCTCCATAGCAGCCTAATTCCTTGGTTCCACAGACATATTCCCCTCCACTAGTGCCTCATTCCTTGTTTCCACAGACATATTCCCCTCCATAACAGCCTCATTCCTTGGTTCCACAGATATATTCCTCTCCATAGCAGCCTAATTCCTTGGTTCCACAGATATATTCCTCATGTATGAGCCCAGGCAATCTATGGAACCGTGGGCTCAAGGTAAATCTTGCCCTTGTCTGGATTACTGATTTATTTCTTTACCTGCAGCACCACATTAGCATAATCGTTAGCCTTGATGTTGTTCAGCCCGACAATTCCTGGTAGATAGGTGGTTCCATCGTAGGCCCGTGACAGTTTGGATTGCTTGTCCAGGTTTGCAATGTGTAGTTTTGTGAAAGTTGGTTTCAACACATACTGCAAAACAGAGAATAGTGCCATAAGTTGTGACGACAGTCTTCTCAGATACAAAACACGGAAACACACTTTGTGCAAAGCTTCAACACGAGTTCCTTATCATAGGTGAATGATGTCAGAATCTGCTCAGGGAAAGCAATGGCCGTCTCCAACAAGAGGAAGTCTAGCCAGTCAAACCATCTCCCCTCAAATAGTGAAAGGCTTGGATAGAGTGGATGTGGAGAGGATGTTTCCACTAGTGGGAGAGTCTAGGACTAGAGGTCATAGCCTCAGAATTAAAGGATGTTCCTTTAGGAAGGAATTGAGGGGGAATTTCTTTAGTCAGAGGGTGGTGAATCTGTGGAATTCTTTGCCACAGACGGCTGTGGAGGCCAAGTCAATGGATATTTTTCAGCAGAGATATAGATTCTTGATTAGTATGGGTGTCAGAGGTTATGGGGAGAAGGCAGGAGGATGGGGTTAGCAGGGAGAGATAGATCCTCAATGATTGAATGGCAGTATAGACTTGATGGGCCTAATGGCCTAATTCTGCAATTCTGCTCCTATCACTTATGACCTTATGACATTCAATGGCATTCTGGGAGTATTTTCAATAGAAGGTCCACAGCAGGTCAAGGTGGCTCAAGGGCAAGTTAGGGATAGAACATCTTACATTTCATACTTTATTTCATGATCGTGAGAACGTTCAAACCCCCCAACAGCCTTTATCTTTAAAGTTAAGAAGAGCACCTGAATGAATTTCTTGATAATTTCCATTGGGTGATATTATGCCCTAACAACCCTCAATAAAATTCAGTTTTGGGTGATAGATTTTTAATTTATGCCTTCCAACCATTGATCCCAGCGATGGTAA
Source organism: Leucoraja erinaceus (assembly GCF_028641065.1). Lineage (NCBI taxonomy): Eukaryota > Metazoa > Chordata > Chondrichthyes > Rajiformes > Rajidae > Leucoraja > Leucoraja erinaceus. Next base: position 14,970,838 of record NC_073411.1, on the reverse strand, counting down.
GCATTCTTCTAATTTTATCTAAAGCTCCAGAAATCTGAACTTCCCACATTTTGGGGGATTAAGATCCATTTCACAAAATATCCAATTGAACTATATATAGTGTCATACATTAGCAGCACAAACATTAATCAAGACTTTCAAAATTCATTCTCCAGTTTCACCAGGATACAGCACTGAGGAGTAACTAATTCTAAATCAACTTTATATCAACAGGACTCAGAGTTTCAGAAGAGGGGAATTAAGAAAGAATCCTCCTTCCAGTCGCTTGTTCATTGTTTCCAGGAACCATGCTCACCGTGATGTCTTCTAGAGAAGAGTCAATGATTTCATAGTTGTCTGGTAAGCAGTAGAACTTCAGAGTGTGCAGATTCAAAAAGACATGGTGCCCGACCTGGACACTATGAATGTTAGCGTAAGACTTCAGGCCTCGTCCTAGGAAACACAGATCACTATCATCAAAGACAGATCATATCTTTCATTCATTGTTCTTTATCTCTCCACATCAACGTCTATATCTCTTGTTTCCCTTATCCCTCACCAATCTGAAGAAGGGTCTCGACCTGAAATGTCACCCGTTCTTTCTCTCCAGAGATGCTGCCTGTCCCGCTGAGTTACTCCAGCTTTTGGTGTCTATCTTCAGTTTAAACCAGTATCTGCAAATTCTTCCTACTCAATATGAATGATACTTTATTGTATCAATATTATTCTCTCCCCATTCTAATATTGAACACTGGTGAAGTCTTGGGCTGTCAGCTTCAACCAAGGCTACCTGTAATTGGAAACCCAGAAAAAAGTGGCAACATCTTCTCATCCAGAGTGTGTCACAGAAACGCCATGATCTCATTTACCAAACAGGTACATACATCCATACATCCCAACAGGACCCAATGAATATTGATCCTCCGTGGAACCAGTCAATGAAAAGCCTTTCACTCAGCAAGGGTGAGTGACGGTATCTCACACTGCTCGCCAACTCACAAGTTCAGGACTTTCACGTTTTGAATACATCATTCACGCATCAAGCAGCGCAACTACCAAAATATCCCTAGTTTTAATCTAGCCCAGTTTACAAAACAGGATGTATTGTCACATCCTTGCTGCCAGTTGAACCATCAAACACGACGAGCGAGAACTGAGCTGGAGTGGACAGATGAAAATTTGTGCAAAGGCAATGTAACAAAAAAAAAGTCAATTATCTGCAAAATGCTGGAATCCAAAATAAAACAGAAAATGCTGGAAACACTCAACATATCTGCGCAAAGAGAAACAGTTAACATTTCAGGTGAAAGATCCTTTTCCCTCACCACCAGAGGGAGCAGCAGGACCCAAGGTTTAGTGTTGAGGAAATTGTCTTTCATAGTTTATGTCAAAGCCTCGTTCATCTTGCCAGAATATCACCTCACACTCAGCATTCAATTCCACCTGTCATTGCTCTGGCCATCTTACCAACTCATCAATATCAAACTCTAGCCTAAGATTACCCACCTCCAATCAACAATACCACTCATTTCTGCATCATTTTTGAACCTGCAAACCACATTTCCAACATTCACATCCAAATAACCAATGTATATAACAAACAGAGCCTGATCCCAATATCGATCTGCATGGTGCTCCACTGGCTGCGTTGCGATCACAACACCAAACCACTGCGATGCAATTTACCAATTTGGCCAGACCGCCACAGGCTTTAACCTTTTGGATCAGCCTCCCTTCTGAGACCTTGTCAAAGACCTTACTGAACTCCACGTAGACATCAACTACACTGCCCTCTTCAATACTCTGGTTATCTCTTCAATACATGCAATCAAATTGCTCAAACAAAATCTCCTCCTAACAAAGCCATTCTGATTATCTTTGATTAATCCCTGCCTTTCTAAGTATAGAACAGAACAAAGAGTTTCTGTTCAGGGGAAGACCAATAGTAAATGAGACCATAATAGAAGATGATTTAGCCGGTCTCGTTGTCAGTGCCAGTCTACATCAGACATTCCCTTTGTTCTCTCTACCCTTCCCCCTTTGCAATGTAAAAGTGTTTTTATTCATAATCCCCATTCTGATGAAATGTTAACTACTTCTCTCCCCATGGATGCTCCCAGAACTGTTCAATATTTCCAGCATTTTGTGTTTTATTTTAGATTTGCCGCATCTGCAATTTACTTATTTAACATGTCTACCATTCCCATATTTTCATTTATAATGTCACCATCATTAGTTTTCATGGCGCTCACATTACATTAAACCATCCTCTTATTTTTTAAGTATAAAGAAGTGTTAATTGTTTTTCTCCTTTAACCAAATTTCCTTCCATATTGCCTTTTTTTATATAATTGGGTGAGTTTTGGTCGTTTGTAGCTCTCCCCATTTCTACCATCGTTCCAGTTTTTTTTGCACGGTGAACCCCGGCAAGGTGGGCACAGGCAAGGTAGGGTTCAGGCACGGTGGGGTTCAGGCAAGGTGGGGTTCAGGCAAGGTGGGGTTCAGGCAAGGTAGGGTTCAGGCACGGTGGGTGGGGTTCAGGCACGGTGGGGTTCGGGCACGGTGGGGTTCAGGCACGGTGGGGTTCAGGCAAGGTGGGGTGGGTTCAGGCACGGTGGGGTTCGGGCACGGTGGGGTTCAGGCACGGTGGGGCACGGTGGGGTTCAGGCAAGGTAGGGTTCAGGCACGGTGGGGTTCAGGCAAGGTGGGGTTCAGGCAAGGTGGGGTTCAGGCAAGGTAGGGTTCAGGCACGGTGGGCCGAAGAGCCTGGTCCTGTGCTGTACTGTATTTTTATATTTTTCATCATTTTTTTTGTCATGGAGAGTCATTTCTTTTAGGAGTGTAATGATCATGCTTGTTCTTTGAACATTTTCCATTGATCTTGCTGCTTTCATTATTAACAAGCAAGTCCAATTTACTACAGTGTTTAAGAAGGAACTGCAGATGCTGGAGAATCGAAGGTACACAAAAAAGCTGGAGAAACTCAGCGGGTGCAGCAGCATCTATGGAGCGAAGGAAATAGGCAACGTTTCGGGCCGAAACCCTTCTTACTACAGACTGCCTCTATCTTATCAGTCACAATTGGACCCAAATCTAGAATCTCAGACTTTATTTCCCATTTTCCCAATCAAACACTGCATAAACACAATTGTTTAGATTGAGCATGGAAACAGGCCCTTCAGCATACCGCTGACCAGCGATCATCCTAGTTACACTAGTTCTATCCTGCACAAGGGACAATTTACACAAGCCAATTAACCTACAAACATGCGTGCCTTTGGAATGTGGGAGGAAACCGGAGCACCCAGAGAAAACCCACATGGTTACAGGGAGAACATACACACTCCATACGGACAGCAACCGTAATCAGGATCGAACCCTAATCTCTGTCACTGTAAGGCAGTATCTCTACCGCTGCACCACTGTGCTGATTGTATTAATAAACAAACACAAAGGTACTTGCGATTAAATCTGAAATAGCTGCTCCCCTCAATATTATAGGATATCTTCAATTCTTTCTCAACTCTTTCACTACTTTACTCATTTGTTTGTCTATTTATCCTAATTCAAATGAAAACAAAATGAAATTAGTGTCACAAACTAAAATGCAGAAAGTGAGCTTACCTTGAAAGTATTTGCCACACACCAGGCAGGCATAAACATTGATGTGAGAAAGGGAGACTGAGCACAACTTCTCAAAGTCAAAATCCAGCACACTCCTATAATTGACAATTGTTAGTCAGGCTCTGAGTGTTGCAGAAGCATTAAAACATGATTGTAATATTCTCTACAACAAAGAGGAAGACTTATTTAAATTGGTTGTTAAATGAAGTAAACACTGATCCAGTTCAGTTCCATGCAGGACAAAACTCTTTGTGGAAGGGAATCATTAGGTTTGTGGCAGCACTTTCATCTCTGAGTCTGAAGAATCAGGTTTGAAACAAGGTTAGCAAATGGATACCCGAGTTCTCTCTCTACATTCCGGAATATGATCTAGCAGATATACTTCCCCACCCACTGATTGTTTATATATAATTTATTATCATTCCAATATAATTTACCAATCCTTTTCTAATTATTCAACCCAGACGTTAAGAAAAAATGTCACCACATGATGTGAAAATAAATGTGGCTCGTGCTCACCTATTGATGGTGTCCAGGTAGGGACAATGTCTACTTCTGTCATCCTCCTCATCCTGACAATGGCTTCTTGCCATCTTTGAGGGCACTAATTAGAATAGCAACAACATGAATATGTTTAGTTTTTTAAAGATACAGTGTGGAAACAGGCCCTTTGGCCCACCGAGTCCGCACCGAGCACATTAACACTATCCTACACACACAGGGCACAATTTACACTAATACCAAGCCAATTAACCAACACACACGCACGTCTTTAGTGTGTGGGAGGAAACCGAAGATCTCGGACAAAACTCACGCGCTCACGGTAAGAACCTACAAACTCCCTGCAGACAGCATCCGTAGTCAGGATCGAACCCTGGTCTCCGACGCTGCAAGATAAGGCACCAACTCTACCGCTGCACCATTGTATCACCCTTGTATATTACATTTGCTAATATTAACACAATGTTAGACACAAGAGCCAAAGTACCTCAGTTCTTAAGTACAAATTAGATAGCATTTTTTGCGTTAAAATAATGATTACAGTTTAAATATAGATGGGACATCTTGGTGGGTGGAAGAGTTGGGCTGAAGGGTCTGTTTCGTGCTCTATCACTATAATCAATCAAATAGATTGATTCTATTATCTGAATGAATGAATGAATAAGTTTATTGGCCAAGTATGTTCAAATACAAGGAATTTGCCTTGGTGCTCCGCTCGCAAACACGACAAACAATAAACAATTAAGAATAAAACATCAAACATTAAAACATTAAGAATAAAACATTATAGTTTAAACATGTGAATGAAATAAAATACCAGAGCAAAAGGCTACTAAAGATTTTTGGTTATCGAGTAAAGCTACACCTCGTGGAAAAAAATATGTTTATATGTCTGGCTGTGGCAACTTTGACAGTCCGGAGTCGCCTTCCAGTGGGAAGTGCTTCAAAGAGTTTGTAGCCAGGGTGAGAGGGGTCAGAGATAATCCTACCCGCTGGCTTCCTGGCCCTTACAGTGTACAGTTCGTCAATGGGGGGAAGGTTGCAGCCAACAACCTTCTCAGTTGATCAAACGATTCACTGCAGCCTCTGGATGTCGTGCTTGGTGGCTGAGCCATACCAGACCATGATGGAGAAGGTGAGAACAGACTCCACGATGGCCGTGTAGAATTGGACCATCATTGCCTGGGGCAGATTGTGCTTCCTCAGCTGCTGCAGGAAGTATATCCCCTGTTGGGCCTTTTTGACTGTGGAGTCGATGGTGGTCCCCCATTTAAGGTCCTTGAAGATGATGGTTCCAAGGAACTTCAAAGACTCCACAGATGTGACTGTGGTGTGTTGATGGTGAGTGGGGGGAGGGGAGGGGGAGCTCTCCTAAAGTCTACTCTCAATTCCACTGTCTTAAGAGAATTGAGCTCCAGGTTGTTTCAAAGGCACCAGAATGCCAGCTATGTCACTTCCTGTCTGTAGGCAGATCTGGATACTGTATCATCCAAAATCAGTACTCCATTCCAGCTTTTTCCCCATATCCCTTGATTCCCTTAGCCCTAAGTGCTAGAACTGCAGATGCTGGTTTAAACCGAAGATAGACACAAAAAGCTGGAGTATCTCAGCAGGACAGGCAGCATCTCTGGAGAGAATGGGTGACGTTTCGGGTCGAGACCCTTCTTCAGATGTTGGATCAGATGTGTCCATCTGGATTTATTGATTAGGGTGCAAATCCACAACATTCTGTGTCAGAATCAAGATCTCTGGAATTGACCCATGAAGACATTGGCACAAAAACCCAGATGCTTACAAGGTGTTGGAACTCACTATCCACGTTCCTACAGCTCTTTAAACATTGCTCTGTGGGTGAGGGGTAGAGTTTGTACGTGAGGAGGTAGCGTTTATGAGTGAGGGGTAGGTAGAGGGAGGGAGTAGAGTTTAGGGCAAGGGGGTTAGAGGAAGGGTGTTGAGGGGAGTGGGTGTGGAGTAGAGGTTGTGGGGTGTGGGGTAGCGAGAGGGGTAGAGTTTGTGCGGGGGTGGGGGGTAGAGGAAGGGTGTTGAGAGGGGTGGATGTGGGATAGTGGTTGAGGGGGGGTAGAAAGGGGGATAGAGAGAGGTAGAGTTTTGGGGGTGGTGTATAAGTAGAGGAAGTGTTGAGGGGGTGACGGGGTAGAGGTTGGAGTGGTGAGGGTATGTGGGGGGGGGGTAGGTAGAGTTTGTGAGGGGGGAGTAGAGGAAGGGTGTTGAGAGGGGTTAGATGTGGGATAGTGGTTGAGGGGGGGTAGTTTGTGGGGATAGAGAGAGGGGGGGGGTTGTGTGCGGTAAATAGATAGAGGAAGTGTTAAGGAGGGTGACGGGGTAGAGGATGGGTTGGGTGGTGAGGGGGTTGTGGGGGGGGGGGGTAGTGGGTTAGAGGTTGTGGGGGGTAGAGATTGGGGGCGGTAGGTGAGGGGGGGGGGGGTTGTGAGTAGGTGGTGTATAGGTAGAGCAAGTGTTGAGGGGGGTGACGGGGTAGAGGATGCGGTGAGGGTATGGGGGGGGGGTAGAGTTTGTGGGGGGATAGAGCAAGTGTTGAGGGGGTGAGGGGGTAGAGTTGTGTGGGGGGGGGATTGGGAGGAAGGGAGATGTGGGAGTTTGTGATGGGGGGGGGGGTAGTGTTTGTAGAGGTGGTGTATAGGTTAGAGCAAGGTGTTGAGGGGGTGAGGGGGTAGGGTGGTGTTTGAGGGGGGGAGAGTAGAGGAAGGGTGTTGAGGGGGTGGATGTGGGGTGGTGTTTGAGGGGGGTAGAGTTTGTGAGGGGGTAGAGAGAGGGGTAGAATTTTGGGGGAAGTGGGGTAGAGGGGTAGAGTTTGAGGGTGGTGTATAGGTAGAGGAAGTGTTGAGGGGGTAACGGGGTAGTGGTTGGGTGGTGAGGATATGGGGGGGTAGAGAGAGGGGAGAGTTTGTGTGGGGGGGTGAGGGGTCAAAGGGCGGGCCATGATGGTCACGCGGGCTCCGCCAGGTCACGGCCACGGAAGGTTCTGGAAGGTGTGTGTGCGGCGGCGGCTCGGGCCCCGTCTCCCCGCCCCCGGCCCCCATTCCCCGCTCCCTCACCCTCACCCTCCCCCGGCTCCGCCTCGTCTCCGTCTCCGGCCTCGACCTCCCGCTCCCGCTTCAGCGCCGCCGCCGCCATCACCGCCACCGCCGCCGCCACCGGGTGGCCGACCGGCTGCTGCTCCCGTGGGTGGGACCAGACCCTCAATGTCCCCGCTTCACAAGTGGGACATACGTTGCTGCCAATGTAATTGTAATTGTAATTGTAATTGTAAATCTTTATTGTCATTTCCTGAGTATTCGCATACTCAGAGGAAACAAAAAAAACGTTTCTCGACCAGTGTCCATTCAGTTTTCGTTACAAAATAAATAGCAATTAAAGTTAAAATACATGTCATGAACAATTTAACCCTCTAATAACATTCAATAACATTCAACAGCCGTTCCGACTGGCAGCGGGGTGTTTGTGCGCGATACTTGGCAGGGGGGAAAGTTCATTTAACAGTCTTATAGCCTGTGGGAAGAAGCTGAGGAGCATCCTGCTGGTTTTGCAGCTGATGCTCCTGTACCTCTTCCCAGATGGGAGGATGGTGAAAAAGTCATGCGATGGGTGGTAAGGGTCTTTGATGATGGAGATGGCTCTGTTGATGCATCTCTTCTTGTATATGTCCAGCAGGAAGGGGAGTGGGGCACCAATAATCTCGCTTGCGGTCTTCACTATCCTGTCCAGTTGGTGACGTTTGTACGCCTTGCAGCTCCCGAACCAGGAGTGATGCCGTATGTCAGTGTGCTCTCAACAGTCCCCCTGTAAAAAGTCCGTAGGTGTGTGGTGGGGAGGCCTGCTTTCCGTAGTCTTCGGAGGGGGTGAAGTCGCTGCTGGGCTCTCTTGACCAGAGCTGTGGTGTTGGCCGTGGACGTCAGGTCATCAGACAGGTGTAGTCCTAGGAACTTCATGCTGCTGACCCTTTCCACATCAGCTCCGTCGATGTGCAGAGGTGTATGGTGTTGTTTCCCCGCCCTCCTGAAGTCAACCACCATCTCCTTAGTTTTTCCCACGTTAAGAATGAGGTTGTGGGATTTGCAATGTCATCATTACTTAGAAACATAGAAATGAGGTGCAGGAGTAGGCCATTCGGCCCCTCGAGCCTGCACCGCCATTCAATATGATCATGGCTGATCATCCAACTCGGTATCCCGTACCTGCCTTCTCTCCATACCCCCTGATCCCCTTAGCCACAAGGGCCACATCTAACTCCCTCTTAAATATAGCCAATGAACTGGCCTCAACTACCCTCTGTGGCAGAGAGTTCCAGAGATTCACCACTCTCTGTGTGAAAAAAGATTTCCTCATCTCGGTTTTAAAGGATTTCCCCCTTATCCTTAAGCTGTGACCCCTTGTCCTGGACTTTACCTCTTTCCCCCATACCTCTACTTTAATATTATACATGTATGTACAACATACACAACCTTCCTTCAGTCCTGCACTGCGCGTTCTGGATACTCTGGAGTGAGTGGGTCCTGAGTTTATTACACACAAGCCAAAAGGGTCGGCATTTATAAATAATAATAATATAATAATACATTTTATTTATGGGCGCCTTTCAAGAGTCTCAAGGACTCTGAAGAACTGGGGGTCAGTTTTCAAAGAGGAGAATAAGAAATGGTCAATATTTTACATGTTGAAATGTTTAGGAAGGAACTGCAGATGCTGGTTTAAACCGAAGATAGACACAGAATGCTGGAGTAACTCAGCTGGACAGGCAGAGAAGGAATGGGGAACATTTCGGGTCGAGACTCTTCTATTCAGACTGTTGTGTTCAAGAAGGAATTGCAGATGCTGGAAAATCGAAGGTAGACAAAAAAGCTGGAGAAACTCAGTCTGAAGAAGGGTTTCGGCCCGAAACGTTGCCTATTTCCTTCGCTCCATAGATGCTGCTGCACCCGCTGAGTTTCTCCAGCACATTTGTCTACCTTCTATTCAGACTGTATTTGGAGGCGCGGGTGTTGATGTGTGTCCACTCCGGGTGAGCGCTGGTCGTCCACCAGCGCGGGCCCGGGCCCGGCCGCGGCCTGCATGGAGCTGCGGGAACAGAGCTCCGCTCCCCGGGACAAGGCGGCGGGAAAGGCCGCTCGGCTCGACATGAGCCACGGCTTCGTCCACCACATCCGCCGCAACCAGATCGCCAGGTCAGTGTCGCGCTGTGTGGGTGGGCCCCGGGGCTGGAGGCAGCGTCTGTGGAGGCGATGGACCCGCTCTCTCTCTCTCTCTGTCTATCTCTTTATCTATATCTATCTCTCTGTCTATCTCTACATCTATCTCTCTATCTTTCTCTCTCTCTCTCTCTGTCTCTATCTATCTCCCTGTCTCTATCTCTCTATCTATCTCTCTCTCTCTGCGTCTCTATCTCTCTCTGTCTCTCTCTCTGTACTGTACACTGACAAAGACAATTAAAATTGAATCTCTGTCTCTCTAATCTCTGAATCTCTCTATCTCTCTCTCTGTCTCTATCTCTCTATCTATCTATCTCTCTATCTCTCTCTCTCTCTATCTCTCTCTATCTATCTCTCTCTCTCTCTCTCTCTCTCTATCTCCCTCTCTATCTCTCTCTCTCTCTGTCTCTATCTCTCTCCCTATCTCTCTCTGTCTCTCTCTCTCTCTCTCTCTGTCTCTATCTCTCTCTATCTCTCTCTCTCTCTCTCTCTCTCTCTCCCTGTCTCTATCTCTCTCTGTCTCTATCTCTTTATCTATATCTATCTCTCTCTGTGTCTCTATCTCTCTATATATCTCCCTGTCTCTATCTCTCTATCTATCTCCCTATCTATCTCCCTGTCTCTATATCTATCTCTCTCTCCCTGAAACTCTCCCTCAGCGAGATCTACTTGGATCAGAGTTGGGATCATCACCTCACCTCTTCTTGCTGCCTACCTCCACCCTCTGTCAAGTGAAGAGGGGTTTGGATCCACACATCACTAGACAGCTCTCTGTCTCGCCTCTCTTCACAAACTATCACTATTGTCCATTAGGTGAAAAAGGTTGGGGGCCTCACCCACATCTACATCTCACTTGCCAGCTCTCACCTCACCTCTCTACCAGTATGAGCCCTGGCATTTAGGAATCATCCAAGGTACAGTATCAAGTGTACAGAAGTCTGAAGAAGGGTCTCGACCCAAAACGTCACCCATTCCTTCTCTCCAGAGATGCTGCCTGTCCGAGTTACATCCAGCTTTTTTGTGTCTAATATTGTCATACAGAAGATAACTGTCCATTTCCCTCTGTAGATGCCGCCTGGCCTGACAAGTTCCTCAACCACTTCATTTTTAATTCAAGCTTCTGATTTACTAACCAATCAACAAGCAGCCAGGGCAGAGATTTTGTAGCCTGTATAGAATGATTGAGACTTAAAAGTGTACCTGGACTCATGTCATGTATCTGTACACTGCGAATGGCTCAATTGTAATCATGTATTATCTTTCTGCTGACTGGTTAACACGCAACAAAAGCTTTTCATTGATGGTGTCCACACTGCTGAGAGCCCCTGTGTTCAGGAATAAGAACATGACAAGTCAACGGGAAAGACTGAGAACGTTTGGCTTAAATCACAGGTTTTGGGTGGGGTTGGTCAGCTCCCACAAAGTCCCACCAAGCTTTGATGGGAAATAGATTGTTACTACACCTCTTCCCCAAAAGTTGGTGTGGCAGTAATATGCGCCCAAGGACAGCCTTGCACGTTAGCAGTGTTTGACAACTACTCTCCTTCTGTAAACAAATTGCCTGGTTCACTGGACCTTGGTAGCTTAGTAGTGAGCAATAATGGCAGACGTACAGCATTCTATAATCGACACTATTAAATATTGGCAGTGTAAACATTCTCAAGTGGTTTCTTTGACAGGTGGATCATTTGATGCAAGAACGAATAGATCTGGAATAATAAGTTATAGGGATGTTTAGCTAGGAGGTACCATTTCTTCAAGCCGGGTCCTTGAGGTGGTCAAAACCCCCACGTTCTTGATATCAATCTATGCCTGTCACATCGGCACCACATTTTTTGAATGCACCGACTTTGTTAATGTTTCACACTGATAACTGTACAATCCAAGTTTTTGACTAGCACATACTGGATATGGCCTCAGGGCATTGACTAGCAATTGATTTATAGTCGACTTGTTGATTTAATGGCAATATTCACGGACATTAAATACACAATGTTCTGGAATTTGAATCAGACCATTTCAGTTGGTCACACAGATAGCGATGTCCCACTGATGAAAGCAAGGTGACGGTCAGAGTGACTTCCATCTGCGTCACGTGGGGGCACATTATCACCTGGTCATGTTGACTGGTATTTTTTTGTGAAAGTCGACTTAGGGCCCACATTTAATCTAACGGTTCACGGACTATAAATACATTAAGTGTTCTGGCGTATTTGAATGTACTCTTAAAACGAGAGGTTGCAGTCTTTCGCTACTTGGGGAGATTGTCCCCCTACTAACTGAAGAGCAGAGGGGGTACCTGTCAGCTGTCCTCTTGAGCAGTCCTGCTTTATCCTTCCAACCAACATTTTGCTCAACGTCAGACTATCTTTTCCCCATTTTTGTGACCGCTTTTGCTTGCTGATAGACTTCCTCTGGTAAAAGCTGCCTAAAAAGTTTGCCAATTCCATTATCATTTTGACACCCTTCAGAGTGCTATGTTCTGTTAGTATTTTTCTCTTCAACTGGCTTGTTCTCCTCTGTTTTTGTTTCTTGACCCCCTCAGTGCAGACACAATAGGCTAGACTGATGTTTACAATGAGTATGTGTGCAGAACTAGTGGGTGGGGCAGCTTCTGCTGGCATAGTCGTTAACCAGCGCTTTAAATCTGAAGGAATGATGTGGGCTATTTTTGGGGTGTGACGAGGAGGGAATGTCAGAGCAGAACATGTTGTTTGCATTGTTGACCAGTAGATAATGCTAGTGCTGACATGGGGGGGGTTACCGTCTTTACATTCCCAGTCCACTAGGTAAAGGAACAGTGAGTGGATTTAGTCGATTGGGCATTAAAAACCCAATCAAATTTATCAGTGCACCACTCTCCTTTTATATAACTCGCTCAAGGGTCCATTAGCTCTCTATTAATGCATAATGCAAAGATAAACAAGAGAACAGATGCATGAGGTATATGGTTCCATTGTGATTTGATTTAGGGCCGCCGGCTGGTTCTGGTTGCCGAGGGGGTCACTAAATGGAGGATGGCAGTGTTACTGGTCTGAGGCATGCGGGCAGTTTAATGAAAGATTGGAATGGATGCGGGGCTAAGTGTCAATTTATTTTGGCGGGGTAGGCGGTGTGATTTGACGGTGCTGTGTTTAGTCAATTGTGCATATCTGGCGCAATCGTCTGCCACATCGCTTAAGCCCTGCAGTGGTAGTTATGCCATGGTGTGGTAACGCACAGTGGGGTCCACGTCTCTGGCTTAGTCGATGCTTTTGAGTTCTTGGAGTGGGGCTATGGTCTCTCCAGTGCTAAGTGGGAGACGTGCCACACCGTGGCCACTATCAGCATCAGCCAATCCTTTGCCACAGCGTCATCCAATGTTTGGGAATACATTTTAACATTGCGGGCAATCTTTTTTTCAAATCGGCTCTTCAAGGTCTCTGTTCGCCTTTTCACGTTCATCTGAAATGTCGCTATCAAGTCGTTCTCGAAGCAGTGCCTGCCGAGGCTGTGCGCAAGAATTTTGGGCCTTCCACTGGTCGCATAACGGCGGGAATCACCGCGCTTGAATTGGGCATAATGCGGATGCTACACGCGTTGGATGATGGGCTGGGGCAGTGCAGTGTCGCGAGAGTGCTGGGCATTCTGCTTTAAATTCTCTGGCAGTCTATCTCAGCGAGCTTGAGGCGCATTCCACGCTTTACTCTATTTCTCCTTGTCAAATCATTTGTAGAAAGCTAACATTTTATAGCGTCAAACTTGTGGCTCTCGCTGCCCAAAAATACTATTGTTCAATGCGCATCGCATGTCAAGATTGATAAGCGGGGCTTGTATGAAGGCACCTTCAGACATTTCCGCTGGTGTTAATTTCAATACAAACACAAGTTGTGCTCTCTTATATACTTTTAGTTGTATTTATTTTTGTAACTATAGTGGGATTGCCGGAATGTAAAGAGGGACTCGGCACGAGAGAAAAAATTGTTATGGATTAATGAAAGCTTTTTGAGCTCTTAACTCTTCGCTTTAGAGGATGATTACCGATAAAGGAAGTGAGTAGCAGTCAAGTAAAGGCACGAAGAAGAGAGTCACGACTTCGCGCCTGCTCCAGTACTCTGTCCACTGGCAAACCAGCCCTGCAGTGTACGGCATCCTGGCTCGGCTCGCGGAGTAGTACAGACCCCTCATCCATACGGTGGTGTCGAGGGGTGCGCTCTGGTCAGGTTGTCACGGCAGCAGAGTTGGGGATCGTTAACGACAATGGAATTGTCTGTTCACAAAGGCAAGCTCATTGGGCCGAGGTGGTTTAAATTGTACAAGTGTCAGGAAGTCTCAGCAAGTGTCGATGCGCTGATGACTACTGGACATATTAATGGATGCCTAGTTGTTGCTATAAAAAAACAATCATGGGTGGAGATGTAAAACGGCATGGTTTCACATCACTTAAAACATTTCCTGTTGTGAATTGTATGAACATTATAGTATGCAACTCTCTGGGTAATCACATTTCAGGGCATCTTGAGGAGTAGATCCTGGCATTGATGGCGGGTAGTAATTAATGTTGTGGCATTACTAAACGGCCTAGTAAAGCTATAAAGACATGGGTGAGGAATGGAGAGAAAGGAAGGGAATGCTGGGTATCCTGAAGAGGCAGCGCTGATAATGTGCTGGACGTGTAGGGGAATGCAAAACAGTCGCATGTTTAATTGGGGGGCTGCCTGTCCATCTTGTAGATGGAGGGCTTCAGAGAAATTTTGCTTTCTCATGGGGGGGATTCTCTGGGTTTGAGTGGCGAGTAGATCGAAATGACAGCGCTCTAGCACGGATGGTCAGAACACAGAATACCGCGCAGGGCCGAGCAGCAGTCAAACACAGAATCTGTTTTCATGATTTCTGTCTTAAGATTACCTAAGGCAGATGGATAAGTATGTTACATGCAGATTGCTTTTTAATTGCATGCAGGTAAAGGCTGTTGCCCCTTATATTCAACTGTGTTCTGCCCAGGCTGTATCTTTTCATTTCTGTGCCTGGGTTATGTATTTAAAGCAGATAGATAAGTAGCTCCGGTCACTAGATGATTGCCGTCTGTTCAGCTAGGACGGCTTGTATATGTATAAGCCAGAGTGGAGTTTACCATGGACATACATCGTATATCTCTCCCTGAGTTTGCCAAATTGGCTCTTTCCAAGCTCAAACTATAGTTTGGTGGTCATACTATGTGAAGAATGGTCATCGGTATTGGAGGTCAGCTGAGTGTGCCAGTGCTATTCTAGTGGCGTGACAGGATCGATGAAGCGAGGGGTGTGGATATCAGTAAGAGTGAGACCTGAAAATAACATTATAAGTTGTGAGCAGTGTCCGAGGCCAAGTATTGGGGCTAAATGTGGTTCAGGCATGGTGGAGTTGGACTAAAGTCCTGTATTGCTCCATGACTAAATACAGAGAACTTGCTGGTGTGATCTGGAACCTACTTCTGACAGAACCTAAACTGGACATTTCACGTAAAAGATTTGCAAGGTTATGGGAAAGAGCAGAGCAGTGGGATACTTTAGATAGAGACTCTGAGACAATGGAATAAATGGTTTCCTTTAGTGATGTGTATTTCTATGAAGGAAGGGGGCCTATCAGAAGGAAGCCGCAGTATATGAGCTCATACTTTGTGCTTTTCTTCTCTTGCCTTACATGGGCGATGCCCCCAGTAATGTGGCAGAAAAAATTGGGACCATTATACGCAAGTAATATGTATTATTTAGAGGCCTTGTGATGAAAGAAGCTGCTGAGACTTGAGTAGATCCAGGAGGAAACTTGAACAAGAGTCTCAAGCGTATGAGTACAGAGCTGGCAATGTCATTCGGCGATCGAATGTTCTGTTTCGTTTTGTGTTGCTCTGTCTCATTTTTAGAGTGGGTTAAATATATGTGGTGAGAGTATAGGGGCTGCAGGTCGTGTCTATGAGAGGCAAGCGCGCCTGGACTTGTAGGCACTTAGAACGGAATGAAAAAAGGCCGGTGTCACTGATAGCTAGGCTGGAACGCGGTGGTGCCACAGCTTGTCTCCTGAAGGAGGCAATGCAGTGGCGATTGTTTACCTAAGCTGCGAAAGAGATACATGGTAGCTTCAGAGCTATGCTCGCTGGCAATACGCAGTCTCACAATGCTATGGTGCACAATGAGGCAAAAAGCATACAAAGCAGCTTTGATAAAAAAAAAAAAAAAAAACGATTTTTATCTCTGGAATTAGTGAATCAAAAGTATTTTTTTTTAATTCCAGGGTGTTTAAAAATCGCTTATCGAGCGAAAGGGATGTAGTGGGTGCCAGTGTGTCGGCAATTCAGGCAAAGCAGATTGTTACCAGGGAATTGCAAAGGACGTATCTCGCATTCCTTCACCTATGGTAGCAGTTTCAGTAATAGCCGAGCACCCATAGATCGATTATAGCCTACTGTGACTGATTGTCTATGATGCGGATAACTATCTGTTAATTGTGAATAACATGAGACTTTATCGCCGAACAAGGATCAGCTTTATTAGCTCATGGGTTGTACTCAGTGTTATTGCTCAGTGTTGAAGGGCAAGCTCTGTTGGAGGGCTACCTCCATGCTTTTTTTTGGGCAAGAGCTTCTCAATTCTCATCAGCATTTTGTGCATGGGGGATTTCACATTGGTATGCAATGAGGATCACAGCGTTCCTACACTGAGCCGAAGCGCCTCCCTGATGGGGATATACGTTATATCTCAGCAGACAAAAAGGTACTAGAACGCTTAGGGCTCGGTCAGCTTGTAAGACCTGCTGGCTGCCCATTGTGTTCTGGCAACATCTTGAAAGATGATGGCAGCAAGGGTGGTTTATAGGCAAGGAGGCAGCAATGACAAGTGGTCAAAGCTCAAACTTTCTGTTGAGGAGGCACAGAGGAATTACGGGCAAGTGTCTGCCTGCTGTTTACATGCATGCACTCCTGCAGCACAGAGGAATTACGGGCAGTGTCTGCCTGCTGTTTGCATGCATGCACTCCTGCAGCACGGAGGAATTACGGGCAGTGCCTGCCTGCTGCTTGCATGCATGCACTCTGGCAGCACAGAGGAATTACGGGCAGTGCCTGCCTGCTGTTTGCATGCATGCACTCTGGCAGCACGGAGGAATTACGGGCAGTGCCTGCCTGCTGCTTGCATGCATGCACTCCTGCAGCACGGAGATGCCCTTTACATTCGGCATGGAAATGAATTCAGGATTCCAAGAGCAACAACATGGAGTTAGAGCAAATAACTAACTGCTGGAGGAACTCAGCGGACCAGGCAGCATCACGGAGGGAAATGGAGGAAGCGACTGATCTGAAACATCACCTTCAACAGATACTGCCTGGTCCACAGAGTTCCTCCAGCAGCTTGCTTTCTGCTGCCTCTTGTGTCTCCAACATGACTATTATATTAGCGACCCTCACATGCAAGTAGAAGAAATGTTTTTATTAATTCACATTATATAAATGTTGGCAAAGATGAGAAAAGCCCAACAATGAAAGTGCCAATTCCTGCAGAAATGTGTAGTTTCCCCTTCCCCATGTGGTCTCAAGGTATTAAGCACGTGCCGTGGTTCTGAGCCACACAGGGCAAGTCCAAGTCAAAGCCGGAGCTGTGATTAACCTCCTGCTGGTCGCTATTGTTGCCTTCTCTGCCTGCAAGTGTTAACCCTCACTACTCCAGCTGAGGACAGCTATCTGCGCACACACAGAGCTGGTTTGATCTTTGCTCGGGTACAGTGAGTGTTATAAAGGTCCAGATAGGGTGCTATCACCCAACAGGCCACGGACGGTTTGTTTGCAGAAGTACACAGCAGATATCATCCACCCCTCCTGTCTGGTCTCCTGTCAAAGTAAAGCAGACGTGGTTTCAAACATGCTTTTGAAACTAACTTTTTTGGGGCACATGGATTGACAGAATTTAACGCAAATAAAATTAGTAATTGACACTGCGGGGCATTGATGTTATTTAGCCGTGTTTATGCTACTGTTTGATTCACCCTTTTCCCACAGTATCAACATTTCTAAAGTGTGCTTCAATGGTTGTGAACTGGCTTTGAATGTGGGTGATTTAGTTGAAACTTAAGTACTGTCGATCTCGGCCCTGCCCTGTGGTTGAGATTGTTTAAAGCTAAAGCTTGTTCAGTGTTCTTAATTGGTTTTTTTATATTATTAGTTGAAGATTTGATTTGAGGGTACGCTACCGAAGCGCGACCAAAAAACTATTCGGTCTGACATTTGGTTGTACCGGTACATTCCTTTATCATCATCACTCTGTAGAATAAATGCTTTGTATGTTGCTAGAAGATCTGCTACATTCAGCCCTCGTCCATTGGTCAGCAATATAGTACAATATGCTTCCTTAGGTGGGCAGGATACGTTCATGCCCAGAACCCTGGGGGTCCGGGGGGACCCATGTCCCCGTCGCTAGGGCATTCTCCTGTCCCAAATGCAAGATTGCATTGCCTCTTACATGCACAGTTAGGATGGGAATTCCAATCATCAACTGCTGAGCGCAGCATGCAAATATTTAATATCCCTGTTGAAGATTTAAAATATAAATATCAATGACATATGTTTAAAAAGTAGCCAAATAGAGTAAATAGGTAGTATGGACGAGCTAACAGTGTTATAGCCAATGAGCACACTGATGGGCGTGCAGTAAATGACTGACGAGTGGAAGAAGTTAAATGTATAGAGAAGCCAGCCAGTGTGCTCATCAACTTAAATATATGAGCAAGACAGGCGGCAGCATTGGTAAGGAAATTTTAAGTAATGTAATGTTCAGCGCTGCAAAGTAACAGCAGGATGAAAAGAAGCTATCTGCAACACCCCACGCGGATGGCTGGGACAATCATGAGAAAGCTCATAGAAAGTGTGTTCAAAATATTTGTAATACACTTAGGGGCGAGATAGTTTTTCTACTTCGGTCAATGTATTGTAGTAGATCATGCTTAACTATCTTTCAAAGGTATGCATCTTCCAATAAACAGTTTTTAGTGTCTATGTCGTCAGTGGTAAATCATGTAAAAAATGCTGGGGGGCTGCTGTCTTCTTAGGGCACGCATTGCGTCGCGTCGATGCTGTGCTCGCACAGATCGGCTGCGGCCGGTTCTCTGCACTGTTGCTCCAGTACGTTGTGATTTGTAAGAGTGGTATCTTCGGGCACTAACGTTGAGTTCAGGATTTCCGTCGCAGGTCCGATGGCTTCTTGAGCTTTCGCTCGTTGCCTCGCATTCGGGCACTTTGTGTTTTACTAAGGCTCGACCGTAGCATGCATGCAGGTGTATTCCGCAGTAAGTAATAAAACAACAAACATAATTCTATATTCTAATTTTACTGGAGCTAAAAGTTGTAGATGCTGTTTCTTCTAGGGGCTGGCAGGTGCTAGGGGCTTCAGTTCACTAGAAAAGGCACGGGTGTGTCTGTAGTCTAGCTTGAGAAATGAATGGGAGTAGCAACGCTTGGGGGCCTTTACGCACCAGGTAACTTGCGGAGAGTACGCTGTGGATTTTGTGGAGCTATTTTAGTTTAGTTGTTAGAGTATACACGTGGTGGAACAGTGAATTGCACACGAGTAACGGCATCACCTCTACTGTTCGGCATGTATCCGAGTTCAAGCTACTACAGCTATGCTATTGATCCAGAAAACAACATTAGGGGTCAGAAGCTAATCTAACGCTACAAAGTCTTTATCAAGTGCATTGCTAATGTGGGAGTGAAATCGCGAGGGCACTCATCCGCGAAGAAACGCGCGCATCACAGTCACATGGATGAACTAATCGGTAGAAAAAAAAACAAGAAAAGAGCAAGGCTTCTAGGTGATTGCGTGATCTCTCTGTGCTGGAAGGTAAAGCAGGCATACTTCTACCATCTGTGTCACGGCCTAGCTCAGATGTTTATGTGTGGTTAGCAAGGGCAGTGAAATACACATAGCTAAAGACGTTGATTGAGCATAGGGCGCACTCCAGGGCGCTAATTGGAGATAGCAGGATTATGGTAAAATCAGTAGACGATAGCGGTCGGACAAAAATAGCTGGCGAAAGCCTCATACCTCAGTGCGGTTATATTTGTGTCGGTGTGATTTGAAGTAAGAAAGGAAAAAAAAAAAAAAGATCGCAGGGGGCCGTTGGGGTGGAATTGTTCAAGCGGGGAAAATTCCCAAGGGGAGAAGTACAAACCTTGCTGTGAGAAAAAAAAGAAAAAAGAAAACCAGTGACCTACAGTCAGGTGGATGGGTGAGTGAAGAAGGCACTGTGGTGGCACGGGCTAATGGGCTGAGGGGCTCACTGGTCGTAGTACCAAACACTCCATGGTCGACATGGTTGCCTTCACACTGGTCTAGGCTAGTGAGATGCAAGAATTGCGATACTTGCATCGTTATCTTGTTGTGCTAAATTGTTGGTGTGGCGTATACCAAGGTGCATTGGCTATTGTGCACAATATTTTCCTTTCGGTGCTCATTGCGGCAGGCAGTGTCATTTCATGCTCGCCCTATCTCAGAACAAGCGTCACTAGGAGCTTTCTATGCCTTCATTAACAGCATGTTTTTTTGGAAAAAATGGCGGCAGGGCCCTAGCTATCATAATTTAATTCAGGAAAAAAAACACGGCATTTTTTTGGTCATTGTCTGTCTTTAGGGCCTTCTAGCGCGTAATGAGACATATTCGGGGGCCACCCACGTTTCATATTTAATTTTTAAAGGCTCGTGCCTAATTGGAGGTAGATCGCTACCTGAAAATTATTTAGCTTCGCAACTGCTTGGGCGGCAACGGTCTACCCTTGGCCAGTGCTTCCTGACGATGAGCAATGAATATGAAGGCCAGTTCCATGCCAGACGTCATCAACCTAGGCAGGCCCCTCTGATAGCAATATGTTGGCGGGCTTGGTTGCCTTGTTCTGACGTGTGCGTATCTTGGGCGTATCATTTCGGTGATTC
Source organism: Leucoraja erinaceus (assembly GCF_028641065.1). Classification (NCBI taxonomy): domain Eukaryota; kingdom Metazoa; phylum Chordata; class Chondrichthyes; order Rajiformes; family Rajidae; genus Leucoraja; species Leucoraja erinaceus. The sequence goes on along the minus strand of NC_073411.1, from coordinate 14,950,575 downwards.
TGCAGTAACGTCTTGGTCTATCTATCCTAAGTGTGTTCACGGGCTCCCGCAGTTCCACGGTTAAAATGAAAAATCTTCTGTCGGCCGCCGGGGCACAGTCGCCCACATGAGCTATGCATTCTGAAGAAGGGTCTTGACTGCGCGAAATATCACCCGATTCAGATTCCTTCTTCTCCAGTAGATGGCTGGGGCCTGTCGCTCTGGCGCGGCCTCGAGTTATGCACCGGGCAGCATGTTTGTGTCTACTCGATGTTTTAAGGTAGAAGCCTAACCTAATATCTGTTTGAAACAATCGATTGAAGCGCGCTGTTAAGCGCTTGTACCCAGCGAGATATATGGCTAGCATGAGGTGGGCGCGCTGGCTACGCCTGGGGTGAGGGAGGGGGGGGGGGGTGTACTGGTGTCTGGTTCTCTGAATTGCCATTGTAATAGAACCGATTGAATTGTAAATAAATGGTCCTGCAGCAGTAAATGTGACTGTCAGCATCAAATGTAACGATATTCATTCAGCGCGCTACCTTGTCGCAAAATGGTTTATTAAATGTGTCAGGGCCATGCATATGGTATATATCTCTGGAGGTGCAAACTATAAAATGTCATATTAAGACGATTGGAGCTATGGTAGATGGCAGGAATATAGAATTTCTCCGATGTTGGGCGGGAGTTCGCAGAACGCTAAGGGGCCAGGGTCACATGTTTATTCAGAATAAGGGAGTCGGAGGGGCTAGCGCATTTAGGAGCAGGAGATGATAGAAAAACATTTTGTTGGCGAATGGGATATCTGTGAATTGCTCTGGCAGTGGAGCAATTCAGCTGTATGTATTCAAGAAGTAGAGTTATAAAAAGATTTAGCTCTTGGGGCTGCATGGAATCCAAGGGGATATGCGGGAAAAAAGTACAGGGTAAGTGGCTAGCTGATTGTGGATGATCACGGCTCACGATCATATTGAATTGGGCAGTGTTGGGGCGTCGATGAGGGCTGAAAAAATGGGCGGGTCATAGGCTCTCTTGTCTCGCCTATTTTGTATGTTGGCCTAATATTGCCCTGTGGTAACGTGGTGATGCCGTAGGATGGTATGGCAGTAATCCAGTAGCGATCTAACTAATGGCTGGATAACGCTTTTAGGGGCACCAAGCTAGCCCACACCTCTTGTTCTTCAATTATTTTAGTTTGTCTCTAGTTCTAGTTGATTATTGTTTGATGGCTTAGTTCTGAGGGTTAGCAAGTGAAAGCCTTTTGGCTGCGGCTTGCGTTCTGAGTCAATTAGAAACAACGTTGGGCGTGATGACTACCATTCGGGCCAGCCGTCTCATAGTGTACAGATGCACTGATACATAGGCAATATTGGTAGCAGATATAACGTTTGCTCTAATTAAGAGACAGTTGCATATAGGTCTGCAGTCTGCGCTAATGAGGTCAGAACCAAAGGTATCTTATAGCTTCTACTAGATATTTTTGGTTGCAGAACCATATAGCCCGACTGCAGCGTCGAGGGACAGCTGCTTGGTTTCCGCGCGGCTTGTCTACTGCTAGGGGGGGGTAGCTGCATAGGCAAGCGTACCGATGCGGTGACTGCCATACTCACTCCCGGCCCCCCCCGGTTGAAACTCGCGGCTCACTTATCCTTATTATCGTATTTATTCAAATCATTGCTATGGTCGGCAGGTTCTTACGGGGCATGAGGAGATGTGCTAAATGCATTTTGTTGTCCTCGGTACTGTTACACTGACCAATGACAATTAATGTATAAATTGAATTCTAGAATCTGAATCTGGAACCACAACCACACTCTAGCTGAGGATAGAGGAGGACGGTTCAAGTTGGCCTGACATAAGCAGCCTGAGAAGAAAACTGTCTACCAGAATCTGGATGGTTAGTTGGGGTGTATTTGTGTTGTACTTCTGCTGCCTCTTGCTGTGGGAGGGGAAGGGAGAAAGGGGGGGGGCTGAGCTACTTGGGGGGACATTAAAAAACCATCCCAGAGCGAGCTTTAACCATTTCATTGACCGAGCTTCCAGCCTTTGAGTGATCAGAGGGCCCGAGCACTCACAAGGCTTCGAGCCTTTGAGCGATCAGGCAAGAGGCATCAGGACAGGGGGAGTGGGAGGTCGACCCCCTTCATGTCCCCGCCCTGCCTGGCGGGCCCCCTCGGGACCCCCCCCCTAATCCCCTCGAGCGCCCAGGGGAGAGCACGACCCCCTCCCCCTGCGGCGGGGCACTATGCCGATCCCGGACCGAACATCCCCCTTATAAGCGGACTTACAGTATATGATCAGAGTTAGCGCGCGAGTGTCAGGGGCTGAAGACTAGAGGGAAATGCTAAGAGAAAAGAAATCGGTGGAGCAGGTGCGGGAAGCATCTCTGGACGAAAGTAAATAGGTGATAGTTCGAGAGTCGAAGGGGATCGAGGGAGGGCGCAAGGGACCAAGCAGCGAGTATCAGTCAGCGCTGTTTATATTCTGATGGCACTATTCTCGATATGGGGCAGAGAGAGAAGAGATCCTCTCGGCTCTTCATCCTGAGGGATCACATTCGGACGGATCAGCGAGGGAAATCAAGGAGAGTGGGAAGAGCAGCTATAGCAAGGGCGAGGGGGAGAGAGGGTAGCCTCATTGACGGCTAGATATAAAAGCGAACACATAAGGAGGAACTTGGGCTAGGGTTGCAGCGGCGCAGGGAGTAGGAGTTGGATAGAGAGGGCCCCGGGAGGGGAGGGAAGGTGGGAGATATGTCGTCGTACAGACAGAGGGAGACCGAGCCTGTAGAGAGAGGGACCTGAACCCTGGTCAGCGTGTGCAATCTGCTAGGGGCCACATCTGAGTCTCCTGGCAATTGAGGTGCCAGCAGGCTAGCAGCATGGGCCACGTCAGCCATCTGTTAACAATCAGCTAACCACACCGGTCTTGCTTTGTATCTTCTTATGTTTCTGATCAGGCACAGACATAAACTGTAGTACAAGCTTGTTGGCCCAATTTGAGCTTATTTAATTGTGCACTGCCGTGGTAGATTAGCATTCATTAGAAACAGGAAGGGTGGGCAATCTTCCGTTCATCTCGCCCGAGCAGAGTAAAGCATGCATGGCGTGCAATGGGCGTTGGCGAAAGCCACAAAATGTCAGGGCCGCATAACAATGCCAGTTCTCTCTAGCAGAGATGGTCTATTTGATTCAGGTTCCTGCTGAGTCACACATCCAGTTTTGTATCTATGCCTTTAATCTATGTTTCTTCTTTGTGCTTATCAGGGCGTTGTCTCCTGCTTTGTGATTGTACCGGTGCAGGCTGCAGCAGGGCTATCATTGCATCAGTATATCAGTACACAGACTGCAGCCACGTTGCTTTCACACACTGTAACTGCAAACGATCCTTTCAGCAGCAAAGGGCAGGATTGTTATTGAGTTTCAAATACCCCCCGGGCACCCAGGATCTCAGTCAGTGACGTCCCACAACCATCTGGCCAGCAACTACTGCCAACGTCAACGGCAGTGAGCAATGGGATTGGGTGGAGCATGGATTGGAATCTAAGGTTTGTTCTCTGACTGATGGATGTTTATTTGACCCTGGGCCGAATTCTCCCGAACATGATGCCTAATTAAACTGATCTCCTCTCCCTATACTTGTTCCTCTATTCCCTGCACTGCCATGGGCCCATCTAAAAGCCTCTTCAAAGCCACTATCGTTCCTGCCTCCACCACCAACCACCCCTGGCAGCGATTTCCATGCCCCCACCACCCTGCTGGAGGAACTATGCCGGGCCAGGCAGCAACTGGGGGGCAACGTGGACCAGAGTCAGGCTTGGACTCTGCAGTTCCCTGCAGCAGTGTGTTATTTGTACAAGATTCCAGCATCTGCATCTCCTGCATCTGTATCACCCACTATCTGCTGCTATCAGCCGTACAAGCCTTCACCTTCCACCTTCAGCTGGTACACTGAATGGGGTCAGCATTTAGTGCAAAGGTCAAAATGGGGACCTTCTTTAAAAAAAATTAATGCATCTCTACCTTGTTAATATCTGTAAGTGTGGAGTTCACTCTCACATTACTGTGTTAAAATAAGAGCAATAACAATTACAATTCTTCCCCTTCTGTCGTGGGGTAGACTTGTTCACTGACTGTGGAGGTCCTCGTCTTGACTGTTGGCAGATTAATTTCCCTCCTGGGATAAGTAACGTTCTATCGTATGGTATTGTAGGTGTCCACTTGGGTCACGGCCCCTATATCTGCACTAACCGCTGCATTGTGCAGTAAATGTTCAGCAGAGATTGGGCAGGTGAGGTCTTTAATCCCCTGGAGCAGGGGAGGCTGAGGGGTCTCTTCTAGAGGTGTATAAAATCATGAGGACAATGAATGGGGTGAATTCACAGTCTTTGACCCAGAGTTGGGGAATCAAAAACAATAGGTTTAAGGTGGGAGGGGTAGTTTTTCACACAGAGGGTGGTGGGTGTATGGAACAAGCTGCCAGAGGAGGTAGTTGAGGCAGGGACTATTGCAGCATTTAAAAGACACTTGGACAGGTACATGATAGGCCAGGTTTAGAGGGATGTGGGCCAAACACAACCAAATGGGACTAACTTTGATAGGGCACCTGGGTCAGCATAGGCAAGTTGGGCCGAAGGGCCAGTTCCCATGGCGTATGATTCTCTGGCAGGAAGCGGCTGCTGCGATCGCTGGGACCATTCTTTCTGCCATTTGTGCTGGATCCCGTGTCCTCCATTGAATAATAATAATAATAAGAATAATCTTTATTTATATAGCACTTTTCAACAAAACCAGTATTTGAACCAAAGTGCTTTACAGAGATTGATTAAATTAATTGAACAGATCAAATGTCAATAAATCCATACAAAACAAAAAAGACACACAGAACAGTACACTATAGAAATCAACATGAAACGTCCCCCCACAGCAGAATTCACTGTGAGGGAAGGCACTAAAAATATCCATTTCGCCCCCTCATAGTCCACCCGAGGTCGGGGTCTATATGTGGCCTCCTCAGCCAACTCGATGTTCTCAGGCCCTCTGCCGCGAAGCTGGATCATCGGCGTCGGGTGAACATTCTTCAGCGGCCTGGACTGAAGCGGCCACTTCCTCCCTGAAGACTGCAGTGTCCAAAGTTCTCAGTCCGCGCTGGCCGGACCTCTGACACTGGGAACTCGGACACCAGGCCCCGCGGTGTTGAAATCCAGTGCCGCCCGCCCGCGGCTGGACGCTCTGCAGCCGCAGCTCAGCGATGTTGCAGTCGGCGTTCCCAGTAGATTTTCCGATCATCCAAATGATGCTTCCTTTTGAGTGGTTGTGGCCCGAGGATCTCCTGGCACTGGTGGGAACGTTGCGTTTGTATAAGGAGGCTTTGAATCTATCCATCTGGGAATGACTTACAGTGATAAAGCCCAGAATAGAATGTTTATTTTGGGAGAGTGCTCAAGCATGTGCACGACTTGGTCTGTCCGTCTGATCTGAGTGAATGTTATAAAGGGCTCGATGCTGTGGACGCCACTCACTAATTGTGCAAGGATATTGCAGAGACAGAGTTAGCAGTATCTGCCAGTGCCTTGTGGAGGTGGTGCAAGCCTCAGTTGGCCATAAATGGGCAGGAATCACTGCTGTCAGACTGATCTTTTCCACAAGTCCATGTTCACCGTCTATGTCTGCCTTGGAGTTGAGGTGGCTCTCGAGATATGAGAAGTGATGCAGACCTTCCACCATTATTGTGGACTGACGGTGGAATGCAACAGGGACACGTTAGTTGGTGAACTTGGTTTTGTAAATAAGTGAGTTAGCGGTCATTTGGGTCTTGCCCGAACTGCACAAGTGGTGCCTGTGATCTGTGGCTCAATACTGGCCCTGGGGTGATCTGGGATTTATAGTGGGTTAAATTATTTCCCTATTAGTCTTTTAGTTCTAGCTTGTTGCAAGTGAAATCCAGAACAATGGGGGGAAAGATTGGGGGGAAAGATTGGGGTGCCTTACTCCAAAACTGGCGTGCTTTGCTTCCGATCCATCAATTAGAATGGTAGCGATGTAAGACGGAGATGTGAGGAGGATGTTCCACAGAGTTTTCCAGCTGGTGATGTTAATGGCTTCAGTCAGATCAAGGAAGGCTGAGTGTTGCTTCCTGTGTTTTTATGGAGTCAAGTCCAAAGATCCTATAGATGCTATAAGATCTTTGGTCAAGTCCACTGTGTGTCAGGGTAGAGGGTTTCAATTCAGGTCTTCAGCCACAGGGGGGGGGATAGTTGAGGATGTGCCTTTTGGCAGATAGCAGAGAGTGACGTCTGCTATGTATTTCTGGGGCATTTACACTGGTCACTGCCATGTGTCCCTCACCTTCACTTCCCTAACACATCCCCCTTCCCCCACACGCCCTGTCCCTCATGCCCTCTCATGACCTCGCACAATGCCCCTCATACACTCCCCACCCACACAGTGCCTTCATCTCCCACACTCCCCTCCACTCACCTCACACTGGGGTCCAGTCAAAGCTTGCTTCCCAATCAGATCAGATACTACTATACATAAATACAATCACGTCGATCTCAACTACAATAGCAAAGGGGAAGATACAGAGGGAGGGATATAGTTCTCAGCATTGTAGCGCATCAGTTCCACAGACAAAGTCCAATGTCCACAATGGGGGTGAGGTGAATCAGACAGTCCCTGGTTTATAAAGCAGTTCCCTAGTTTACACATGGCCAGCAGTCCCAGGGCAGCACAGTGACACAGTGCTAGTGCTGCTGCCCAACAGCTCCAGAGATCTGGGTTTGATCCTGTCTACAGGTGCTGTCTGTGCAGAGTTTGTATGTTATCTCTGTGACTGCGTGGGTTTTCTCCAGGTACTTGGGTTTCCTGTAGGTTAATTGGCTTCTGTAGATTGTCCCTAGTATGGTATGAAAGTGGGATAACATAGAACTGGTGAATGGGTGATGGATGGTCAGTGTGGACTCAGTGGACCAGAAGGCCAGTTTCCACACTGTTTCTCTAAACTACATGGCAGTCCAAACCATGGCTGTGTTTGCTGTATAACACTGGGCGAGAGCAGCTGATTAGGAGTTCCTTTACTGCTGAGCATGGGGTGGGTGAGGGGAGAGCCAGCTGCTGCTGCTGCGATCTACAGCATTGCTGCTGCCCGTCCCATCCAGACTCAGCTCCGTACAGAGATTTCACTTCTGCTTGAGCTACTTTATGCAGCCAACAGTTTCAGATCAGTCTTCACAAGAGGCTGCAGAGAGCTGGGCACACAAATTTAAAATGTTCCGTTCCTTGTCTTCAACTCTTGGAAATTTCCACATGTTGTTTGAGGAGCTCAGTGTGATTTGTCAGCAATACGTTACTGATTGTTACACATTTATGCATTCAAAGTTCTTAATTTCATGACCATAATTGGGCTGAAGGTTCTCTTACTCTTTTCACATTTCAACCACCAAGGATTTCAGCAGCCGATCCCAAAAGACGTTTGATGTTTTAATGCTGCCTCACAGCGCCAGAGACCCGGGTTCGATCCTGACTACAGGTGCTCTCTGTACAGAGTTTGTATGTTCTCCCTGTGACCGTGTGGGTTTTCCCTGGGTGCGCTGGTTTCCTCCAACACTCCAAAGACGAGCAGGTTTGTGGGTTAATTGGTTTCTGTAAGTTGCCCCTAGTGTGTAGGAGAACTAGTGTATGGGGTGATCACTGCTCTGTGTGGATTCTGTGGGCAGAAGGGCCTGTTTCCACGCTGTATCTCTAAACTAAACTAAAACTGAGGATTAACTACGACATTGATTTTGGTCATTATTCATTACATAACATGCCCTGGCCTGCAAATGTCTTCACTTTTTTTTTTATGGTGTTAAAACAACATTGTGCCCCATCATAATGTGGACTTGGAAAGTCACAAAGAAGGTGTCATGATCTTGAGTTACAAGGTTCCCAGAAGAGCTGAGTTGAGTTTCCTCGTTAGGTTATAATGCCATGTGTTTTTTTCAACCCAGTTTCCTCCATTGATGTGTAATGCATTGTCTCCCAGTTGCTGGCACTTAGCCAAGCAGCTTAGCCCGCAGGTACAATGGAAGCTGTGCTCTCACAGTCACACACATGGAAACATGCTCCTGAATCTGGGGCTGTGTCTTATCCACACTAGATAAAGAATCTTCCTGAATATGAAGCCTGAGTGCTCCCCTTCCCCTCCCACGTGGCTGTGGGCAGCAAACTGTAGATGGAGCACAGATTAGATAGACACAAAAAGCTGGAGTAACTCAGCGGGACAGGTAGCAAACCTGGAGAGAAGGAATGGGTGACATTTCGGGTCGAGACCCTTCTTCAGATTACAGCCAGCTGTCAAATTGTCCTATATATAGGAAGCCACAGTCCAAGCTTGTGTGTACTTGACATCATAGTACATTGAAGGAAAGAATACTGTTTGAGTGTTAGTCCTTCAAACACCAAAGTTTCAGAGAAAACAGAGTCAGTCCAGTTTGATTGTTCAGTGAGTAAACAGGAACAGGTCATATTTCAGACAAATGAGGTTCTAAATCACACTGGAGATTAATGTTACACAGAGCACTATTGTGTACATCATCTGCCAAAGTTTCACACTGATAGAATATTTCTGCTCCGAATAAGATCCCAAGTTGTAAGTCTCAAGGTTGAATCTTCCATTGGACTCTGAGGCAAATGCAGGATCAGTGCCAATGGGTGTTTGAGGGTCAGCATGGACTCGGTGGGCCGAAGGGTCTGTTTCCGCGCTGTATCTCTAAACTAAACTAAACTAAACTGCCTTCCCTCAATACTCTCAGTCCTGTTGCAGGGTCTCGACCACATACATTGACATCTTTCCCCTCCCTCCACCCCCACAGACTCACTGCTCTGGTTCTTCAATCCCTTGTAGATTCCTCTGGTCCAAGTCTGCTTCTAACTGAAGAGCATTATTTCCTTCAGAGTTTGGGGAGGGGTTGGGGTGAAGAAATGTTTGGATGTCTGGGGTCTCATGGACACTGTCTGCTTTAGTGCCCTTTGCTGGTGACTTATTTTATCACTCATCTACACTGTGAAGGCAAGAGTTCTGCCTGGTTTCTCTTCCAACTCTTAAATGCACACTTTTAATTTAAGTCACCTGTTTGTTTGGCTATTCACCAAAGTGAATCATTAACCAGTTCACCTTTGTTATGTTTAAAACTTCAGTCAGGTCTTTTCCAAAGAGAAGAGGCCAAGTCTTCTAAGCACGATGGGAACTTGATGCCGGGTTGCCCAGTTAGAATGCCAGGGATGGATTACATCTTATGAATCAGTGGCAAGAGTGGGGCTGAGAGAATTCATGCAGGGCTCGGATACAATTCCAATCCCATGTATGGAGATGTATCGGTTACTGGAACTGCAACCTACATACAGCCACATACTTTAACCATTCTGGGATTGCTGGGGCATTGAGACTAAGTAACTCAAGGCAAGGCAGATTTCCACACTCCTCTATTCCACAAGACCCTTGTGTGCACAAAAACCATTCCTTGATTGGATATGTTGGTCTCGACCTGAAACATCTTCCATTCCTTCTCTCCAGAGATGCTGCCTGTCCCGCTGAGTTACTCCAGCATTTTGTGTCTACCGCTGAACAACATAACATTGAAACACCATATTCTCACATATGTCACCTTCTGTTTCAGCATCAGGATAAAGATATCTTGAAAAGCTCTGGAAGTATACTACGCCTTGTGTACCTGCCTTGATACAATGGCAGCAATGTTAAACACTCGCTCCTCATATACAGAGTTGACATTTTATTCCACGACTGAGGGTGAGGTGTGTACTGTCAATGATGGCATTTTGTCAGATGAGCCATTAGCTGAGACCTTGTCTTCCTGTAGAGTGGATATAACAGTTCCTGCAGCACATCTCATTGTTTCTCAATCAGGGCCTTAAAATAGATTCTTGGCATATCTCAATATTGCTTGTGGGAGCTTGCTGCATAAAGTGCCTCTTCAACCTTTCAAAGCTCTCTATTCCCTGTCCAGTGCTACCATGCCCCAAGTTTAAGAGGTAATGTTCCCACCGCCAGAATCTTGCTTGGACTGCACAGTGGCGCAGCGGGTAGAGCTGCTGCCTCACAGCGCCAGAGACCCGGGTTCAATCCTGACTACGCGTGCTCTCTGTACGGAGTTTGCGCGTTCTCCCCGTGACCCTGTGAGTTTCCTCCTGGTGCTCCACGTTCCCCCACATCCCAGAGATGGACAGGTTTGTAGGTTAATTGTCTTCTGTAAATTGCCCCCCAAGTGTGTCGAGAGTGGATGCAAAGTGGGGTAACAGAACTGGTGATCGATGGTCGTTGTGGACTCGGTGGCCAAAGGGCTTGTTTCCAAGGTGGATATCTAATCTCTAAACACTACACTTGGCAAAAGGTTATACCCCCAGGGTTAGGGTTGGGGGGGGACAATAGGAAACACAAAACAAAAAGCAACTTGTTTTGTAAGTGTGGTTTAATTAGTTGTACTAAAAGAGTTACATGGAATTGTATAATCTGGCATAATCAGAACTGGCTATACTGGCAGGTCATGTTTAAGCAGCTGAAGAATTTTTGGACTGCAGTTTATAAATATAATGATCCTATTTAAAGGCTGTAATTCAGAAATGCAGCTGCAATGTCAGCAGACTGCGGCATAGTGGAAACGAGAGGAAAGACTGAGGGTATTAATGTGCAAGGAAATGTTTAATTCTGCAGCCCCACCAGCACACTGGTTTCAGGGGATGTGACCAGTCTCTTATTGTGTTCAATGAGACATGACTGTAATGTACAAATGTGGCTCAATGGAGCCAGTCACTGATGGACGGAAACAGGAGTTGGAGGTGGGATACTGGTCACATTGCTCATTGCACTAAGTCTACCTACAAATCAACTCACTCTGTGGGATGAAAGGAATCTGCAAAACATTTATGTCCAGGAATTCAACAGCTGTGTGATAGGTTGGGCAGCAATGGTTATGGTCTCAGGATACATGGGAGACCATTCAGGACCAAGACAAGGTGGTCAACCTGTGGAATTCTCCAACATAGAAGCTGCAAAACCCAAGTCATTGAATGCATTTGATCAGAAGACAAAAAGATGTCCAGAAACGAGGTATTGGAATGAATGAATGAATGAATGGACGTAGTGAGATGCAGGATCATCCACCGTATTGAATGGTGGCGTAGACTCGATTGTAATCACGTGTCATTTCTGCTGACTGGTTAGCACACAACAAAAGCTTTTCACTGTACCTCGGTACATGTGACAATAAACTACACTGAACATTGAATGGCCATTTCTTGCTCCAATTTTTTCTAGATTTTTATGTGTCCTCCATGACCAAGAATGAAAATATATTTGTTTTATATCTGGTTGGCCTCCTGTGCTCCCAATGCTGATGTTAGCTGGATACCCAGTCAATGTTGGAGTCAAATACTAGTAAGTCTCTTTACATAAATGAAAATGAGAACCAGACTAACCTCAATAAAAATTTACACCTGTGCAGTTTGTGCAAGTCACACTAATGTACTTTCCATCTAATCTTTCAGAACCAGAGGACATAGGTTTAAGGTGACGAGGAAAGATTTAATAGGAATCTGAGGGGTAACATTTTCACACCAAGGGTGGTGGGTGTATGGAATGAGCTGCCAGAGGAGATTTCTGAGGCTGGGTAATATCGCAACGTTTAAGAATCAGTTAGATAGGTACATGGATAGGACAGGTTTGGAGAGATATGGACCAAACGCAGGCAGGTGGGACAAGTGTAGATGGGACATGTTCTCCAGTGTGGGCAAGTTGGGCTGATGGGCCTGTTTCCACATGTTCTCCAGTGTGGGCAAGTTGGGCTGAAGGGCCTGTTTCCACACTGTATCACTCTATAACTGTATCAACCCATTTCTATCCTCTCACAGCAAGGTTTGTGATTTTTCTCCCATTTCATGTTCTAGAGGGATATCATTCTGCAGGGAATGGTTCAGTTCCAATTAGACCCAGGCCTTGCGTAAAAGAGCCAGGGAAGTTCTGAGGTGCAGGGAAAGGAAAGGTGCAGGTGAGATCTAAAAGGAAAGTTCCCCAAAATGGTGTGAGTATGTATAGACCCCATAAATAAAGGATAAAGAGGGTGTGCAGGAGTTATAAATATTTACACCCGACCCATTCCCAGCTCCTGACGTCCGGAAGGTCAACACTAGTTAAGATCTAAAACTATTGAAAATATTAAATCTGGATGGCCTTTTGATTATGTGAAAAGTTGACAGTTGTTCTGTGAATTTCCAACATAATTTATTATTATTATTGATTTGCAGCCGTGGTTTGTACGTCACCTGTGTGTCAGCCAATTATAGGTGAATATCCAATGTGATTCCATCCTGCACACCAAGCAGCATGTCCCCTTATCTGCAGGCAAGCTAATGCATCCTTATCAACATGAAATCATAATGGCAACAAAACTGTGTTATTGACACATGCTTTTTTTCCAGTGGATGTACAGATGGATTTCACTGTTAGCTTCCTGCTAATGCATAATCCAGTTTAGTATCTTGTCATGTATACCGAGGTTTCAGTAAAAAGCTTTTGTTGACTGCTATCCAGTCAGCAGAAAGACAATACATGATTACATTCGAGCCATTAAACATTGAAACATATAAGATTGTAAGGGCTTGGACACACTAGAGGCAGGAAACATGTTCCCGATGTTGGGGGAGTCCAGAACCAGGGGCCCCAGTTTAAGAATAAGGAGTAAGCCATTTAGAACGGAGACGAGGAAACACTTTCTCTCACAGAGAGTGTTGAGTCTGTGGAATTCTCTGCCTCAGAGGGCGGTGGAGGCAGGTTCTCTGGATGCTTTCAAGAGAGAGCTAGATAGGGCTCTTAAAAATAGCAGTCGGGGAATATGGGGAGAAGGCAGGAACGGGGTACTGATTGGGGATGATCAGCCATGATCACATTGAATGGTGGTGCTGGCTCAAAAGGCCAAATGGCTTACACCTGCACCTATTGTCTATTGTCTATTATAGTGTATAGGTACATGAGAGGAGAATAACATTTAATGCAAGGTTAAGCCAGCAAAGTCTGATCAAGGATAGTCTGAGGATCACCGCTGAGGTAGATAGTAGTTCAGCACTGCTCTCCAGTTGTGGTAGGATGATTCAGTTGCCTGATAACAGCTGGGAAGAAACTGTCCTTGAATCTGGAGACGTAGAGACACAGGGCTAGAGATGATTGTGTGCTGGGAATGAAAGTAAAAGAGGGTGCATGGCCAAGGTGTGAACCTTTGTACAAGAGCATCACTTGAAAACTCTATTGAGCACGAGTTCCATGGAAACCTGTGCAATAGGACAGGACTGATGAGCAACGTACTAAAGGCTGATCGATCTATCGCTTACCCCACCAGTCCCAGAAACACCCGACCTCACTCCACCAAAGCTGGCAGCTAGCTGTCACCAGATGCATCAGTCCTATCAGCGCCATGAGAGGCAGTTCCAGCTCTGTGTACTGTAAGTGAGACCCAAGAGTTAGCCACTAGACACTTGAGGACGTGACTAATTCAGTCCCTAATACTTTCTCTCCCATTATTAAATGTGTGGGCCCCATGTCTGAGGAGCGTTGTGCTGACATTGCAGAGTATCCAGAGGAGGTTTACGAGAATAATCCCAGGGTTGATTGGGTTAACATGATGAGTGTTTGCCGGCACTGGGCCTGTGCTCGCTGGAGTTTAGAAGGATGACGGGGGACCTCATTGAAACTTAGCGAATAGTGAAAAGCTCGGTGGATAATGAAAAGTGGATGTGGAGAGGATGTTTCCACCAATGGGAAAGTCTAGGACACAGCACCCATGATCAAATGGCAGAGTAGACCTGATAGGATGAATGTCTACTGATTATCCGACCATGACATGAACATAAATCAGCTGAAATGTATGTAAGCATTGTACAATGGATCTTGTGATCCAATGAAATCCAGGACTCCTAATGCAGAAAGCAGCTGACTCCAGTGTGATATTTCAGCAAAATCACTTCCATTGTTACAACTTACAAATAGTAAGATATATGTTGCAGAAGGATTGGAGGTTGTAATCTTCCCTGTTGTGTTGTATTATTGTGTGGTTTTGTGGAGCGAGGTTGCTGCACTGTTGAAGCACATGATTCACAAGGTGGTGCGATTGCATCATTCGCTGTAACAACACAGACTGCAACACGTCCCCATTCCAGCAGGTAGCTGCTGCTGAACCTGTGCTCTGTTCAATGTCAGAGTTCCACAATAATAATGTTAAATGCCTCTCTGTGTTAGCATAAACACAAAGGATACTCCCTTTTGTTGTAACCCTTTCCCTCCCTTGCAATTGTTGTAAATGCATCAAAGGTTTTCACAAGCAAAATGCAGTAACAAAACCCTCCCCTTGGAAGAAGGATCTCGACCCGAAACGTCACCCATTCCTTTTCTCCAGAGATGCTGCCCGTCCCGTTGAGTTACTCCAGCTTTTTGTGTCTATCTTCGATGTAAACCAGCATCTGCTGTTCCTTTCTACACCCCTCCCCTTAAGCTTAAGGAGGGGTAGAGGTTCATAGTGTCGATGAGTTGGAGAAACAGAGCACAGAAACAGGCCTTTGCACCAGGTCCACCCTCAACCCCCTCATCTACAGCCATCCTACATTCATGCCAATGTTTATCTCATCAAGTACTTCACTCACCTACACATTTACAGTTCATAATTAGCCGACCAGTAGGTCTTTGGGATGTGGGAGGGATCCGGACCACCTGTAGGATGCCCACACAGTCACGGGGAGAACCTGCCAACTCCACACAGATAGCACCAGAGAGCTCTAGCTCTGGCAAGTTACCATAGAACTTATTCTAAGCCCAGGACCCTGTTTTAGGTGGGTCCTTTTAAAGATTGTAACTTTTCCTTCATAATAACACACCTCAGCTCACGGCATACTTCCTTGTGAATCTTCACCACTATACCCCAGCCGCATCGCAGCCCTAATCCCCCCGCTCCCCCTCCCCCCCCCCCCCCCACAAGACTACACATAATTGCATTTTGTGTCCATCTACCTTTTAAGCCACCCATCAGGATCAAAGGTGACTTTCTCCACTGGTAATTCTATGGTGAATGAAGAGGTCAATGTGGGACTTGCAAACGTTACTGTTCTCTGAGGCAGGCAGTGCTTGAGAGATGGTTCAGCAGGATGTATGCACGTTAGTGCATTCCTTTCATCATTTACGTTGGGATTCCATGTGCTCCTGAACACAAGGTTCTCAATATCGTCCTTGGGTCAAATCCCAAAACTCCGTGGAGATGAGGAATTTTGTTTTTTATCAAGCCACTTGGAGAGAATCCTTAAATCTTTTCCTCACATAAGGTAATAAGGAATAGTAGAATTAGGCCATTCGGCCCATCACATCTGCTACACCATTCAATCATGGCTGATCTATCTCTCCCTCCTAACCCCATTCTCCTGCCTTCTCCCCATAACCTTTGACACCCGCACTAATCAAGAATCTATCTCTGCCTGGTAATCTGTCCCATGGCGGAGTTCTCAGTAACGCATCTATTTTGGACGTCTGCTGTCACGCCCAACAGAACTGATGTATTATAAGGAGAGACTCGATGTCATGGATATTGGCCGAAGAGAGGATTGATGTTCATTCAAATCCTTTCCATTGATTTGGAGGGATGTGTAGAGAGGCTAGTGATCTCACTTGGAATCCAGCATCCATATTTATGCAGACAGAAGTGGCATCTGCATTATACAAATACATCAAAAACATGATTACAATCGAGCCATTCAGCGTACAGATACATGATAAACAGAATAACATGAATAACATTTAGTGCAGGATAAAGTCCAGTAATGTCTAATCAAAGATAGTCCGAGGGTCTCCAAATTAGGTAGATAATAACTCAAACTCCTCTCTAGTTGTTGGGGAGAAACTGTCCCTGAATCTGGAGGTGTGTGTTTTTACACGTCTGTACCTCTTGCCTGATGGGAGAGGGGAGAAGTGGGAGTGACCAGATGGAGCCTGTTCCCAAACCATGTTGTGGTGCACCCTGATAAAATGCTTTCTTTCCACAGCGCATCTGTAGAAGTTGGTGAGAGTTGTCGGGGAAATGCCAAACTTCCTAAGCCTTCTAAGGACGTAGAGGCCTTGGTGTGCTGTGTGACTGGGAATGGGGCAGACATGGTCAGAGTGAAAAGTTGGGCAAGGTGAAGGGTGACATCAGAACGTGGTGTTTAGAGGGGGTTTGAGGGGTGAAGGGGGGTAAGGCAGGTGTGAGTGTACGTGTGAGCACAAACACAAGATGTCATGGCAACCCTGAATGCGGTACTCCAGGTGTGATCTCACCAATATCGTGTACTGTTGTCTCTGGGCTTAGCTACTTATACACTTCATCCCTCTATCAAGAAAGACAATATTCCATCCGCCTTTCTCATTATTTGCTCAGCTGCAGGCCAATGTTCAAGAATACTTTAATCCTCAGCAGTTTGACAGACTGGTCTCTCCCAACTTAAACAATATGTTGACTTTTCTTTTCTTCCTTCTAAAGTGGATAACTCACCCAAACCTCTGTCTCCTGTCTTAGATACATAGATACATAGACAATAGGTGCAGGAGTAGGCCA
Organism: Leucoraja erinaceus; assembly: GCF_028641065.1. Classification (NCBI taxonomy): domain Eukaryota; kingdom Metazoa; phylum Chordata; class Chondrichthyes; order Rajiformes; family Rajidae; genus Leucoraja; species Leucoraja erinaceus. Next base: position 14,933,981 of record NC_073411.1, on the reverse strand, counting down.
TTTGTTCTTAGTGAGGCTGAGAAACTGACAGAGATTTATCAAATACATTTCAATTTGTGGAATCATAGTATCAGAACTGGAACACTTTTGGGTTATCCCCCTAAAACATTTATAAGGCCAGCAAATGATACCCTCAGCAATCCAACTTTAGTGTGTAAATATTACCAGCCTATTTATCAGTTTGAAGATAATGCAAATCAGATTAGTTTCATTTGTTATGCCTATTTATTAGTTCCACCACATAACATTCTCAAGGCTCAAACTAAACTCAAAGGGAGAATTCTATGTGCCGCTGAATGCTGTCCTCATTGTGTTATCAAATGAATGACATTGGGAAACATATCTTAATTCATAGGAGATAAGAAACCATGGTGATAAGCACAAATACTGGCTTTTTTTCATTTAAGTGATTTAAAACAGTTTTTTTTAAGTAAAGTAAGGCTTTGGTAAGAGTGGGGGGGAAAGAAGATTTCCTCTCAGTCAAAGGGACATCAATTGAAAATCACCATTAAGATAACAACGGATTAACAGAAATGTGTTTACACTGAGCTATTAGATAATGAAATAGTAAACAGCATCTATTAGGGGGAAATGACACCTTTGAGGTAATGGAAAATCAAGAGTGTTTAGAAAGGAACTGCAGATGCTGGTTTAAACCGAAGATAGACACAGAATGCTGGAGTAACTCAGCAGGACAGGCAGCATCTCTGGAGGGAAAGAATGGGTGACGTTTCGGTTCAAGACCCTTCTCTCCAGAGATGCTGCCTGTCCCGCTGAGTTAGTCAAGAGCATTTTATTGTCATATGTCCCAGATAGAACAATGACATTCTTACTTACAGCAGCACAACAGTACACTGTAAACAGTATAATAAACAAGAAATAAGTTTCATGTGTGTACATATACACATACTCACACATACACACACGTACACATAGAAACAAAACTACAATAATGGTGCAATAATAACAATAATAGTCTATGTAGTTCAGAGTTGATTGAGGTTGTCGTGTTTAATAGCCTGCTGATGTCGGGATGAAGCTGTTCCTGAACCTGGTTTTCAGGCTCCCTGTACCAGTGGAGGAGAGCAAGGTGGGGTTAGATGTATTTTGGATTGCTGAAGCAAAGATTGCTGCTGGCAGGCACAGTGTGTTTGAATGACCTCCACGTGTGCCAGGGAAGTTGCAGTTCTATTTGCAGCATTTAGCTATCTTTCTTTTGCATTTTACTTTGCTTCCAGCCTGAATGAAGACGCACATGGAGGAAGTCTTCAGCTCTTGGCGCCCTGGACATTTAACCCAGGAACAACTCCAAATAAGGGAGGAAATATTTTTAACAGGCAGGTTTGCAAAGTCAACTTGGACCCACACTGAATAAAGTCACCATTATTTCACAGTTGGAGACACAAGAGACTGCAGACGTTGGAATGTCAAGCATGAGACAAAGTGCTGGAGGAACTCCGTGGGTCAGGCAGCATCTGTAGAGGGAATGAACGGTGACATTTGCGTTTGGTCTCGCCCCTTCCTTTGACCGAGTATGGTGACCTGATCCTTTCTAATGTGGGTTTGTTCACCTGTGAAGTGCAAATACTGATCGAGTGTTTACAATTCCCTTGTGTTGGGTTAATCATCAATTGTGCAATAATTGAGTCATACATTTGATTTATATATTCCTGGAGTGTCGGGGGAGAATATCAACAAGGTCTTTTAGTTCTGATTGCTGTCACGTGATCCCTTTGAATGACATGACTTTTAAGCACAGATTGTTGTGAATCCTGGCACCGTTCAATACTTTATAAATATCAGCTAGTCGCTACTACATGATAAGCAGCCACTTTCTGTAGTTCTAGATCCCTGCCTGAGTTAGTACAGTCTGGTGACAGATTAAACCTTTACAGAAACACAACAGTGAACGCTATCTTACAAGAAAAATGTTATTGTCAGTTTGGTTTATTGTCACGTGTACCGAGTTACAGTGAAAAGCTTCATTGCATGTTATCCAGTCAGCACAAAGACAATACATCATTACAATCGAGCCATTTATAATAATAAACACATCAAGTTCAAGTTCAAGTGAGTTTATTGTCATGTGTCCCTGTATAGGACAATGAAATTCTTGCTTTGCTTCAGCACACGGAACATAGTAGGCATTTACTACAAAACAGATCAGTGTGTCCATATACCATAATATAAATATATACACACATGAATAAATAAACTGATAAAGTGCAAATAACAAAAAAATGGGTTATTAATAATCAGTTTTGTCCAAGCCAGGTTTAATAGCCTGATGGCTGTGGGGAAGTAGCTATTCCTGAACCTGTTTTTTGCAGTCTTCAGGCTCCTGTACCTTCTACCTGAAGGCAGCAGGGAGATGAGTGTGTGGCCAGGATGGTGTGGGTCTTTGATGATACTGCCAGCCTTTTTGAGGAAGCGACTGCGATAAATCCCCTCAATGGAAGGAAGGTCCGAGCCGATGATGGACTGGGCAGTGTTTACTACTTTTTGTAGTCTGTAGTCACATGATAAGGGATTAACGTTTAGTGCAAGGTAATGCCAGCAAAGTCCGATCAACGAAAATCCAAGGGTCACCAAAGAGGTGGATAGTATTTCAGCACCGCTTTCTGGTTGTGGTAGGATGGTTCAGTTGCCTGGTAACAGCTGGGAAGAAACTACGGGCCGGTAGGCAATGGTTTAGTTCTGGCTGCAGGAACACTTTCACTCAATAGTTATTTTAACATTCATTGTTGCACATTTGACATGGCTAGTAAGAGGCTGTTCATCTCTACATATCAGAGATGGTTGAAACACCATCCAGGTACTTCCATAGAGAATAGCCTAGGCTAATCTTTCAACCCAAGAAGGGTCTCGACCTGAAACGTCACCCATTCCTTCTCTCCAGAGATGCTGCCTGTCTCGCTGAGTTACTGCAGCATTATGTGTCTATCTTTGGCCACTGTACGTTTATTATTTACAATCCAGGAAGGAGGAAGCTACAATCATAGAATCACAGTTTCCCAATCACTGCCTGGTCTCTGAACATCATGGCCCATTTTGTTCCCAGGCCCCTGTTCTCTACAACCAACAATCTCACCTATTCATCAATGGTATTTTGCAGCAGGTTTTGATTTCAATGTAGCCCACGGCAGGAAGACTGAAGTAAGGAGGATATTTATAGCTCTGGAAGAAACAAATAAGGAGAAAGTTAGGGCAGGGAGGTTTGCTATTGGATCCTGTTCAGTTATGTTGGTCTAATTGTACTTTGAACCTAAATAAATATTTCATTATCTGTATTCTTGTTATCTCCATTCATTGATAGCTAAGAAAATAAATCAATTCTCATCTACTCTCACATTATAAACACAATGTGGAACCTTGGGGGGCAGAGCTGCTGCCTCACAGTGCCGGAGACCCATGTTTGATCCTGACTATGGGTGATGTGTGGAGTTTGCATCTTCTTCCTGTGACCACGTGAGTTTCTTCCCACATCCCAAAGACATGTGGGTTTGTACGTTAAATGGCCCTCTGTAAATTGATGAGAAAGTGGAATAACATAGAACTAGTGTACAATGTACTAGTGTAGACTCAGTGGGCCATGCTGCATCTCTATACGGTGGCACAGAGTTAGAGTTGCTGGCTGACAGCGCCAGAGACCCAGGCTATTGTACGGGGATGGTTGGTCGGCACGAACTCAGTGGGCCAAAGCCTGTTTCTGCACTGCATCTCAAAATTAAACTAAACTAAACTGAACAAAGAATGAAGTGTGTCACCAAGTACTCGTGATAGATTTCTCAATCGGGCTGGTGAAACAAATCAATGGAGTGATTTATTTTCTTCTGGACAATTTTCAGAGCACTGAATGACTAAACAGAACATAGTTTCCATGCAAGAAACTCATGTGCCTGAAACAGAAAAAAAATAGTTGACATCAATGTTAAGTTGTTACCACATTTGTACTGTTGCACATGAAGTAAATGTTCAAAATGTAGTGTTCCTTACTTTGATTAATGTTTCAGTCATTGTTCTAATGTGACTAGTTGTTGAGTGTTTTTATGCAAAAATAGTCAACCACTCGCCATAGGCCAATAGGGGTTAGTTTATAATAAAATTGATCTGTGGAGAACATGGATAGGTGACATTTCACAGAGCGCTGGAGTAACTCAGCGGGTCAGGCAGTAGGTGACGTTTCACAGAGTGCTGGAGTAACTCAGCGGGTCAGGCAGCATCTGTGGAGAACATGGCTAGGTGACGTTTCACAGAGTGCTGGAGTAACTCAGCGGGTCAGGCAGCATCTGTGGAGAAACATGGATAGGTGACGTTTCACAGAGTGCTGGAGTAACTCAGCGGGTCAGGCAGCATCTGTGGAGAACATGGATAGGTGACGTTTCACAGAGTGCTGGAGTAACTCAGCGGGTCAGGCAGCATCTGTGGAGAACATGGATAGGTGACGTTTCACAGAGTGCTGGAGTAACTCAGCGGGTCAGGCAGCATCTGTGGAGAACATGGATAGGTGATGTTTCACAGAGTGCTGGAGTCACTCAGCGGGACAGGCAGCATCTGTGGAGAACATGGATAGGTGACGTTTCACAGAGTGCTGGAGTGCGGGACAGGCAGCATCTGTGGAGAGGATACGTTTCACAGAGTGCGGGTCAGCGGGACAGGCAGCATTGTGGAGAACATGGATAGGTGATGTTTTAGGTTTGAATCTGAAGAAAGATACTAATCCCAAATCTCCAGAGCTGCAGCCTGATGCTCTAAGTTACTCCAGCACTTTGTGTCATTTTTTGTAAACCAGCATCTGCAGTTCCTTGTGGCCAGACTGGAGTCCAGAGCACCTGGATATATTCTGCCACCCTTCAACTCACTAGGTTCACCAGTACATTTGTTATACTGCAATGTGGGTTTAGCAGCATTTCTGGAGAACATGGATACAGTTGCTAAGAGCTGGCCTACAGGGAGGAGGTCCAGCACTTAGCAGCATGGTGCGCTGACAACAACCTGGCCCTTAACTCCAAGAAGACCAAGGAGCTCATTGTAGACTTCAGGAAGTCCAGAGGCGGTACGCACACCCCCATCCACATTAACGGGACGGAGGTGGAACGTGTTTCTAGCTTCAGGTTCCTGGGAGTCAACATCTCCGATGACCTCTCTTGGACCCACAATACCTCTACTCTGATCACAAGGCTCATCAGCGTCTCTTCTTCCTGAGGAGACTGAAGAAGGTCCATCTGTCTCCTTCCTGGTGAACTTACCATCGAGAGCATCCTTACCAACTGCATCACAGTATGTTTGTCAACATACGAGGAAAATTTCATTTGCCAGCAACGTACTCATTACTCCCTCGCTCCCACATTGAGTCTGTCCAAAGCAAGCGTTGTCTGCGGAGGGCGCTCAGCATCGCCAAGGAGCTCTCACAACCATGGACTGTCTATACCATCCGGGAATCCGTTGCCGAGATGGTTCGAGTACTGCTTCTTTCTGTCCTGGGACACAAAACAACGTGCTGGTGAGCCAAACACTTATTATTATTTATTCAAATTGTTTGCTATGTCGCTCTTCCAGGGAGATGCTAAATGCATTTCGTTGTCTCTGTACTGTACACTGACAATGACAATTAAAATTGAATCTGAATCTGAATCTGATACCCAAAAAGAACAATCCTGACCCGAAGCATCACCTATCCAGATTCTCCAGAAATGCTGCCTGACCTGCTGTACTCACAATCACAATAATACTTTATTAGCCAAGTATGTTTTGCAACATACGAGGAATTTCATTTGCCAGCAACGTACTCATTACTCCAGCACATTGTGTCTTTTCCGTCTAATAATCTCTGGAGACAATTGTCTATAACTATATAATCTGTGGGAGATGGTTGTACTGATCTTTCTGTCCTGGGACACAAAGTGCTGGAGAAACTCAGCAGGTCAGGCAGCATCTCTAGTAAACATTGATAGGTGTCGTTTTGGGTTGAAAACCTTCTTCAGACTAATGAAGGATCTCAACCTAAAAAGTCACCTATCCAGGTTCTCTAGTGATGTTGCCTGGCCCGTTGAGTTACTCCATCACTTTGTGTTCTTTTGTTTATTAACCATCATCTGTAGTTCTTTGTTTTCTACGTTTTGTCCTGGGCCCTCCTCCATTACCAGAGTAAGACTACATGTAGTGGAGGAACAGCTCCTCATGTTCCGTTTGGGTAGCTTACAACCCAACTGTATAAACTTTGAATTCTCCAATTTTAGGTAACCTGTAACAAGCCCTTCCCTTTTTCCCCCACACCCGCCTGAACTCACACCTATGTCTCCCCTCTCCCACCATCCACATTCCTTCCTCTGGCTTCACAATTTGCAAACTCTTCAATCCTTTTGTCTCACACCTTGTTTTAATTTCTGCCCTTCATCCAACCACCTACCTATCAAAACCTCCCCTCACCTATTACCTGCCATGTCCTGCCCCTCCTCTCCCCCAGCTTTCTCCCCTCCATCAGTCTGAAGGGTCCTGACCCAGAACATCACCAATCCATGTTCCCCAGAGATGCTGCCTGTCCTGCTGAGTTACTCCAGCACTATCCTTTTTCTGTAAACCAGCATTTGCACTTTTCTGTTTCTGAATAAGTGCTAGATGGGCAGGTTTGGAGGACATCGGGTCAATGCCTGGTGTGGTGTGGTGTGGAGTAAGGTACCCACACCACAACAGTGGTACAGTGAGTAGAGACAGTGCCTCACAACTCCAAGTGATCCAGATCCATTACTGTCCTCTGACACTATCTGCCTGGGTTTGTTCCTGCTGCTCTGGTGGGTCAGAAGGTTAATTAGCAGCTGTATATTTCCCCTGATGTGTTGGTGTGGGCATGAAGCGAGCGCAGAGTTGTTGAGGGTGAATAAAATGGGGTTGGGTAGAATGAGTGTACATGTGGAGACAGACTTGGTATCTTTTAAGAACCTGTTTCTGTGCTATGTGTCTATAATTTGATGATCTCTGCCTGTGGTTATATTCTGTCCAGAATTATATCTATCTTCCAACCTTAAAAAAATCTGTTTTTGCCCTTTACAATTTCTCTACTTTGGTCTTTTGTTTAGTTTAGATTATAGTGACTAGATAAACAGAGTGAGCACGGATGGGTGGTGGATGTTTTATTTACCAAATCTGCCTTTGGGAGTAGAAACCATGAATACAGAGATCTTAAATATACCAATAAATGGTCAGATGCTGCATTAATGACAAAATGAAATATCATTAAATGTGCATTTACCTTTACATTTATAAACTCCTCTTTAAATGGCTTCTTTCAATTATTGTGGACATTTAAAAACACCAATTAAATGTTTAAATAGATGTAAAGAAACCTCTAATATTGCTCATTGGTCTTAACTAGTACTTTAATTAATGGATGGCATCCTTTCAAACTTGTCTTTGATCATTCTTGACCAATTAAGTCTGGTAGTAATCAACGTGATCTAGACAGGATGGCACCAGTGATCATTTAAAGGCTTTTTCTGAAAACAGTTTAAATATTTACAAAATGAGATATATATATATAACATATATTATATATATATATGTATATAAATCATTTTTTACTTTAGAAAACTTGTCCTCTTTTACTTTAGAAAACTACAAAAACAAGTTGGGACATTGTGTTGTTTTGACATTCTAGGAAAATGCAAATTATTCATGGAAATTATGACTGATATATATATATATATATATAAATAAATATATATATATAAATAAAAATAGGTGCAGGAGTAGGCCATTCGGCCCTTTGAACCAGCACCACCATTCAATAGGATCATGGCAGATGCTTTGTAACAGAAGGCTAAATGCTTCACACTTTCAATAGTTTATTGGATCCTTTGGACGTTGGTCGCTCCCATTGTCTTTGTTGATTCACAGCAATGGAATTGGAACTGTGTGTGTGTAAAATAAACAGCAAATCTCAAAGGGATTTTTAATTTTATAATTAATATTCTGTTCATCTATGTATTATGTGAACTGCATTAAATTCTTTACAAACCGTGTTTGAGATGTAAACTGTGGGCTGTATGGCTACAATTGTAGTAGGAAGCTCCTTGCAGGTGATGATGTTGCTGGTCCAATGTGTCAATGTCTCGCCCATGCTACTTGTTGTCGTTCCCATTGCTACTGCCGGTTCTGGCAAGCGTCTCATGAGGCGAGAGCCCTGGTCACCACTGGGTTGCTTCGTGCTTATGGGGTGAGGGTAGCAAAATGGATCTTGTTTTAATTTCACTTACAATACTTAATACAAATTTGGTTAACTCTGGTAACAGTTTAGCATACTTTGTACAGATTAATTGGATTTTATGTACAAGCAAATAGAACCTTGTTGAAAACTAGATAATTTGGCAAAATTTGAAAGAATTTGTACACACAAATATACAAAAAATACAAACCCAGAGGATGAAAATTTGGGAATAAGTTGCATTGAACCAAAATATGGAAATATTGATTTTTTTTCAAATTATTCGGGTCAAATTAGGTAATGCATATAGTTTTGGTCACCAAGGATTTATATAACACTTTTTTATAACTTCCAGATGCCTCTAGGTTTTACTGCCGAAGAAGTATTTTTTGAGTCTGTCATACAGCACAGAAAGAGAGAGGCCCACCGAGCTTGCACCAATTATCAAGCACCGTTTATATTCACACTAACTTCCTACCCTAGATTGTACCATTTGCCTACCCAGTAAGGTCATTTAACCCACCCTAGATTGTACCATTTGCCTACACAGTAGGGTCATTTAACCTACCAATGTTCAACATGTTAATTCTAGACTGCCAGTTATTGTCTAGCTTTAGAGCCCAATTGCATTAACTTTGCAGATATAAATATTTGGATAGCCCTGGAAGTAACAAACCTGTAAAAATATTGTATTATTAATTAATGAATATGTGTGTTATGATTGTGTTTATAATTTGTTTTGTTGTTTGTCTTTTGCACAAAAGTCCGCGAGCATTGCCACTTTCATTTCACTGCACATCTCGTATGTGTATGTGACAAATAAACTTGACTTGACTTGACTAGTCCCATGTACTCTACTGCCAAGCTAGGCTAGCCTTGGCTGGTTGTTTTGTCTATAAATATGTCATCCCCCCTCACCTATATCCACCTATTACCTGCCACACTTTGTCCTGTCTCTCCTCTTGTCTTCCCCCCACACAATATGCCAATAGACTTGAATTGACACGACAGAGGAAAGACTATAACACTTCATGTCTGAAGGAGAGTCTCAACCTGAAATGTCAACCATTCCTTCTCTCCAGAGATGCTGCCTGTCCCATTGAGTTACTCCAGCATTTGTGTTAATCTTCAAATTAAACCAGCATCTGCAGTTCCTTCCTACACATTTTGGCCAATTTTCATTGTTTAGTTAGCGAGCCATCAGGTTACAGTATTTACCATAAAAATAACCCAATTGTCATTTAGTTGACATTGCAAAGTGCAGCAGCACTATGACATAGGAAGAAAATCACCAAATTTCTCTAGATGTTTAAGTGTAAGATTGCTGAAACGCACTGAATCCACATCAAGTATCTCGGGAGGTCAGGAAACTTAAAGCAAACCTTTCCTCTTTTACTTTAGAAAACTACAAAAACAAGTTGGGACATTGTGTTGCTTTGACATTCTAGGAAAGTGCAAATTATTCATGGGAATTATGGCTGATTGTGGTGGCTAATGAGTATAGAACAGAAAATGCTGTACAAGAAATGTAGACTGAGTGAAAAACAGTTAATGCAAATCAAGTCTACAGATAAATACAAAATGTTGGAAATACCTGGCAAGCCTAGCAGCATCTGGTATTGGTATAGTATTGTCACATGCCCCGAGATACAGTGATCAACTTTGTTTTGCATACAGTTCATACAGATAATATTGTACGTACATCAGGTAGTCTAAGAAGAATATAAAAGCATGCATAATGTAGTGTAGAAACATATATAGTGTACGAGTCTAAAGGAGGGTCTCAGCCCGTAACATCACCTATCAATGTTCTTCAGAGATGCGGTCTGATCTGCTGAGCTACTCCAACACTTTGTGTCCTTTTGTGCATAATATAGTATTACAGCTACAGAGAAAGTGCAAATAAAAAAACATGTGCAAGGGTCGTAACGGTGCAGAATAGGAGATTGGGTATACATCCTTAGCTCATAAGATAATCTTTCAAGAGTCTAAGAACAGTGATGGTCCCATTCTCGCACCTGGTGGTATCAAGCTGTCGTATTACTATACAACGGGAGAAGGGAGATTGATCAGGATGTGGGTGGTCTTTGATAATGTTGGCTGCTTTCTCGAGGCAGTGTGAACTGTAGATGGAATTGATTGGAGGCAGGTTTGTGTGATGTGTCGGATAGTGTTCATGACTGCAGTTTCTTGTAGAAACAAAGAAGTGCAGATGCTGGTTAATACACAAAAGGACACAAAGTGCATGGATAACTCAACAGGTCAGGCAGCATCCCTAGAGAACATGGATAGATGACCGAAACATCACTTAACCATGTTCTCCAGGGATGCTGTCTTGCCCGCTCAGTTAATCCAGCACTCTGTGTCCTTCTCTGCCTTTTCTTGTTGTTTTGGACAGAGCAGCTGCCATACGAAGCTGAGATACATCCTGGAAGAATTCCTAGCTGTTACCAGCCAATTGAACAGTCCTCTCACCAACTAGAGTGCGGTCCTGACCTCCCAAATACCTCACTGAAGACTTTCAACTATCCTTTATATGACTTTATCTTGCATTAAATGTTGTACCCTTTATCCCGTATCTGTACAGTACAGATGGCTTGATTGTTACCACGCATTATAGTCTTTGACTGAATAGCACACAACAAATGCACAACACAGGAATTTGAACCTCTCCACTTCAGCGCCAATGATGTTGACGGGGGTGGGGGGGCAACGTCATCCTGAAATTGTTGTCTAGTTCCTATGTTTTGCTTTGATGAAAAGACTGTTGACTTGACACCATGTTACTCAGCTCTCTATCTACTTTCTGTACTTTGCCTGGTCACCATTCATGATGTGTGCGACCCACTGTCGAGTCAAACCATTAATGCTGCAGGTGAATAGCTTTTCATCAGAACAAGGAAAGCGAGACATCCAAATCTTTCATGTGAAAGTAAACTAAGAGAGAAGAACAAAGAGAATATCTTTCAAGTCCGTTCTCTTTCTGTAGTTGTTGCTTGAAGAAATTTGAAGAAACAAGGAAATAAATTTGATGTCAGTTACATAGGTTTTACATTTTCTGGGTGTAGCTATTCTCTCTATAAAGGAGTTGTAAAAGAATACTTTTAGAAACAAATATAAATCGCTGCATTTAATCTGAAATTCGCCAAGAGCCCCAGTTATTTAATATACAGAGATCTAAGTGAATGGGTCCTATTGTACATTCATTGTTGTGCATAAACTGACATAAATAGATGAGCAATTGTGACTTTTCCAAGTGCATCGGATGAAATTAGTGGACAATAGCAGTGACATTTTTTACACGCTATTTTTAAATAAATCGTGATGTTTAATGAACCCCTCGTTCCTAATGGGGTGCGGGGGGGAAACGAGTAATTGATTTATTTTATCCAACAGATCTTTGAGGTTTGGTAGCATGCATTTAGTGTGCATTTAATCTCAAGATTACTATTTTAATAATGTCCACGCCAGGTGAGTGCACGTGTGTGTGTCCATGTCTGTGTGTGTGTGTCCATGTTTGTGTGTGTGTGTGTGTGTCCATGTGTGTGTGTGTGTGTGTCTGTGTGTGTGTGTGTGTGTCCATGTGTGTGTGTGTGTGTGTGTCTGTGTGTCCGTGTCTGTGTGTCCATGTCTGTTTCACTGTGTCCATGTCTGTGTGTGTGTGTGTGTATGTTTGTGTGTGTATGTGTGTGTGTGCCTGTGTGTGTGTCCATGTCTGTGTGTGTGTGCATGTCTGTGTGTGTGTGTCCATGTGTGTGTGTGTGTCCATGTCTGTGTGTGTGTGTGTGTGTGTGTGTGTGTGTGTGTGTGTGTCTGTCTGTGTGTGTGTGAGTGTGCGTGTGTGTGTTTGTATGTCCATGTCTGTGTGTGTATGTTTGTGTGTGTGTCCATGTGTGTGTGTCCATGTCTGTGTGTGCCTGTGTGTGTGTCCATGTCTGTGTGTGTGTGTGTGTGTCCACTATATAATAGACTATGTGTGTGTGTGTGTGTCCAGTGTGTCTGTGTGTGTGTGTGTGTCTGTGTGTGTATGTCTGTGTGTGTGTGTGTCTGTGTGTGTGTGTGTGTGTGTGTGTGTGTGTGTGTGTGTATGTTTGTGTGTGTGTGTGTGTGTGTCCATGTGTGTGTGTGTGTGTGTGTGTGTGTGTCCATGTGTGTGTGTGTGTGTGTGTGTGTGTCAATTGCAACATGGAAACAGTGCGCCTGCGCCTCACTGCGGCATTCTCCAGCACTGATTGACAGGAGCCGCCGCCTGGCCCCGCCCACAGCGCGGACAGAGGGGGGGAGGGGTGCAACCCTTTACAAGCAATGAATTACACAATGAATTGCATTTTAACTCCGCCGCACATACCTCCAGGATGGCAAGTTGTGTTGATGTGCCGTGCGTCCTGTTCAATATAACAATCGGCGCATGTTCGAGGGAGAATAGAGTGTAGTCTCCCGCGGCGCCCCCCCCCATCTGTGCCGGGGTGTGGTGGCGCCCATGGGGGGCGGGGCTGGCGGGGTTGGCGGGACCACGTGCGGGGGGCGCCGCTATAAAGGCGGCGGTGGCAGCGGCTGCCATTACTCAAGGCGCAGCAGCTGCAGACGGTGAGCGGTCGCGGCTCAGTCTCAGTCACCCCGGCACCGACAACAACAAACACCAGCCGCCGCTCCCCCCACACACACACACCATGAACGGACAGATCAACGGCCTGCACCAGAACCTGCTGGACGAGAGGACGTTCCTCTTCACCTCCGAGTCGGTCGGTGAAGGTCACCCAGGTGGGTGATAGTAGCTCGAGCCTCGGCCCGCGGGCCACGCGCCGTTCTGGAATGTTCCCGGGGCGGGGGGGCGGAGCCGCCGCGGATGCTGGGGGGACAAGGTGGGTCGGTTTCCCGCCTCCACCGGGCGGGCGGGGGGAGGGCGGGAAACGTCGAGCCCGCGGCTGGTCGTCGCCATTAGCGGCAGCGCGGGGCCCCTGGAGCGCTGGCGGGGCGGGTGGATGGATGGGCGGGCAATGGCCGTCCCGCCCCCCTCCCTCTGGCCGCCGGCTCATTGTGCACCCCCCACCCTCACTGCCCACCGGCCCCCTCCCCCCCCCCCCCCGGCCCGGCCCCGCTCCCCCCCGCCGGCCCGGCCCCGCTCCCCCCCGGCCCGGCCCGCCCCCCACCCGCCCGCCCCCGCTCCCCCCGCCGGCCCCGCTCCCCCCCCCCCCCCCGCCGGCCCGGCCCGGCCATGCTTCCCCCCCGCCGCCCGGCCCGGCCATGCTTCCCCCTCCCGCCACCTTGTGCCGCATCGTCCCGCTGCTGCTCCGGGAAGCGGCGCCGCCCAGCGGCCAAGGGGAGACGCGGGCACCCACCACGTGGAGCCTGTTGTCCGGCGAGGCCGTTCAGCCCACCGCGCCCATGCTGGCCCCGGCCACCCCCTGCCCACTTTTGGACCTTTCCCATTCACTACCTGCAAAATGTATTTTAAATGCTAAAGATAGACACAAAATGCTGGAGTCACTCAGTGGGACAAGCAGCATCTATGTAGAGAAGGGATTAAATCACAGAGAGTGGTGAATCTCTGGAACTCTCTGCCACAGAAGGTAGTTGAGGCCACTTCATTGGTTATATTTAAGAGGGCGTTAGATATGGCCCCTTGTGGCTAAAGGGATCAGGGGGTATGGAGAGAAGGCAGGTACAGGATACTGAGTTGGATGATCAGCCATGATCATATTGAATGGTTGTTCAGGCTCGAAGGGCCGAATGGCCTACTCCTGCACCTATTTTCTATGTTTCTAAAAGCTTGAGCCCCTATTAAATTGCTGTTATGTTACCTGCCTCCTCTGGCAGCTCTTTCCACACACCCACCACCTCTGTGTTGCCTCTAATGTTCCTATTAAATCTTTCCCGTCTGACGTTGATTCATGATTCCTCTACCCTTGTAAAAAGTCTGCTACGATCTGCTGTTTCTCTCATGATTGTCTTCACCTCTGAAGATCACCTTGGCCTCCTGGGCTCCAAGGAATAAAAGTGTAGGAAGGAATTGCAGGTGCTGGTTTAAACCAAAGATTGACACAAAAGGCTGGAGTAATGGGACAGACAACATCACTGAAGGGTTCAATGTCTACTGGCCCAACCTCTCGCTGAACTTTGGTTCATTAAGTTCCAGCAACATTCTCGTAGAACACAGTGGTGTAGTTTGATATATTTTCATTATTTAGTGTGCAGATAATTGGCGAATAGGGTGATTTCACGAAAGGTCACTGGAGCGTAGATCCGCACCTACGTGACCGAAAATCTCAAGTGGAGTACATGCTATACATCCGGCACATGTTAGTGAATGGGAAAACACACACTTTCCCACCCGTTAAAAACATCGAAAACGGCCAGTTTTTGAGCTGCAATTTACTGTGCCAGTCGGGGTGACCGTGAGGCACAGCTACCTAGATTTACAGTCCAAAAAAAAAAGATAGAAACTAAGGTAAATTAAAGAGGAAGCTGAAGGTGCCAATCCAGTGGAAGTGAACAGCGGACATTTGCCGTGGAGTTTTAAAGGTCCAAAATATCGGGAATTATTGCGTTTGCTCGCTGAATTTCATCAATAGTAAGTTAATAATGCCTCACTTTTGATGAAATTCAGCGAGCAAACACGATAATTCCCGATATTTTGGACCTTTAAATCTCCACGGCAAATGTCCGCTGTTTACTTCCGCTGGATTGGCACCTTCAGCTCCCTCTTTAATTTACCTTAGTTTCTATCTTTTTTTTGGACTGTAAATCTAGGTAGCTGCCTCACGATCACCCCGACTGGCACAGTAAATTGCAGCTCATAAACTGGCCGTTTTCGATGTTTTTAACGGGTGGGAAAGTGCGTGTTTTCCCATTCACTAACATGTACTGGGTGTATAGCATGTACTCCACTTGAGATTTTCAGTCACGTGGGTGCGGATCTATGCTCCAGTGACGTTTCGTGAAATAACCCTATATTTAAGAGGGAGTTAGATGTGGCCCTTGTGGCTAAAGGGATCAGGGGGTATGGAGAGAAGGCAGGTACAGGATACTGAGTTGGATGATCAGCCATGATCATATTGAATGGCAGTGCAGGCTCGAAGGGCCGAATGGCCTACTCTTGCACCTATTTTCTATGTTTCTAAAAGCTTGGGCCCCTATTAAATTGCTGTTATGTTACCTGCCTCCTCTGGCAGCTCTTTCCACACACCCACCACCTCTGTGTTGCCTCTAATGTTCCTATTAAATCTTTCCCGTCTGACGTTGATTCTTGATTCCTCTACCCTTGTAAAAAGTCTGCTACGATCTGCTGTTTCTCTCATGATTGTCTTCACCTCTGAAGATCACCTCGGCCTCCTGGGCTCCAAGGAATAAAAGTGTAGGAAGGAATTGCAGGTGCTGGTTTAAACCAAAGATTGACACAAAAGGCTGGAGTAATGGGACAGACAACATCACTGAAGGATTCAATGTCTACCGGCCCAACCTCTTGCTGAACTTTGGTTCGTTAAGTTCCAGTAACATTCTCGTAGAACACAGTGGTGTAGTTTGATATATTTTCATTATTCAGTGTGCAGATAATTGGCGAATAGGTATTGTTGGATTAAAAAAATGGTAGTTAACTTAAGAGTATGGTTACATAAATCCCTTTGCCTCTTCAATATCTTACAATCTGGCCCTAGCCAATTTAACGTAATCCTGATGCAAGGTTTTGACCTAAGCGTCAATAATCCCTTCACTGCTGGGTTCGTCCAACGGATTGTTTCTGGATTTCAGCATCAGCAGTCTAACTTTGCCACTACCCTGTCTTGGCAAACCATGTTTGTTTCAACCTGGTTTGCTTGTCACCTCTAAATGTTGGAAGTCTTAAGTGTGCCAAATGATAATCTTGGACATGATTTAAGATTCATGTTCTTTATATATAGAGTGGAGGTTCTGAAAGTATCAGAGAGGCATTCTTTCAATGTATTCCATTTTGCTGAACCCCAAAACTTTGGAAGTGAAATATAGTCTGATGGAGACTGGGTACAGGCAGATACAAGGGAGAATCAACGATGGTGGGTTTTGTTGTGTTAACTAATGATAACTGTGTTTGCAGATAAAATCTGTGATCAGATTAGTGATGCTGTATTGGATGCCCATCTCAAACAAGACCCGGATGCCAAAGTTGCATGTGGTAAGATTTGATGTCAGAAATGAGAAGCTGATTATGTTAATGAATTACGTACAGTCACAAGTGTTTTATTTTTAAACTACATCGAGACAGTTTGAAATGTACATTGAAAGGTTTGAAATGACATGCATAATTATCAAGTCGTATAAATCTTTAGTCTGTTTTGTATTCAGTTTTGTGTTTTTAAGGCATCATGCAGCACTCGTGTTTTTAAACAACCCATATTTCCTAATACTGTTCAAAATATTCCTTCTCCAATATTTTCTTAATTTGGGAATATTTGTAGTGTAGAGAAAATAACAATCCCATTATTTATCTTTGCACTTCTTGTGAATTATAACAGGCCTCTTCTTTTGCAGAGACTGTTGCAAAAACTGGTATGATTCTGCTGTGCGGTGAGATTACCTCTAGGGCTGCTGTCGACTACCAGAAAGTCGTACGAGATACTATTAAACATATCGGGTACAATGATTCATCAAAAGGTGCGTCACTATATGGGTATGCCTGACTGCTTTGGTTGGTGTGTGTTAACTGTGTAGTGACGATGAACATGTGTTACAGGCTTTGACTACAAGACCTGCAATGTCCTGGTTGCTTTGGAGCAACAGTCTCCAGATATTGCACAAGGTGTTCATTTGGACAGGAATGAAGAGGATATCGGTGCTGGTGATCAAGTAAGACCAATTTGTCAATGTTTGCAAACTATTTGTTTACCATTTCTGTTCTTAAACTGACTTCTCAATTGCTTTTCTTTACCCAGGGCCTTATGTTTGGTTACGCCACAGATGAGACTGAGGAGTGTATGCCCCTGACCATTGTTCTTGCTCACAAACTGAATGCTAAAATGGCAGAGCTGCGCCGTAATGGCACTCTGCCATGGCTCCGGCCAGACAGCAAGACACAGGTGAGATAAGATCGGTGTGACTTTCGGTTGCTCAGGTGAAGTGAGATAAACTTAATCAGGTTATTGTCACACCCCTCAGTTGTTGTAAGCACCCCCTTTCTGTTTTCCAGATGTGTGGCTGGGCAGAACCATGGGAAGGCAGTGTGTGTGAAGCAGCTAATGCTCACTTGGGTGCTCTCACCTCAAGCCTGGAAACGTGTCACCTGTCCATGTTCTCCACAGATGCTGCCTAACCTAATGAGCACTTTGTCTTATTTTTAAACCAGCACCTGCAGTTCCTTATGTCCGCATGTGTTGGAGTAACTCGGCTGGTCAGGCATCATCTCTGGAAGACATGGATGGGTCCCTCTTCAGAAGGCCACCCTTCAGTCCTGACCTGAAACATTGCCTATCTATGTCCATCCTCTGCAGTTCTCTGCATTCTTATTACTTCCTTGTCACACCTTGATCTCCTCAAGGTTTTGCCAACTTGTTACAGTGTCACCTGGCTCTTCCCATCAGCTGCTCGTGCTCCCAGCCATAGCTCCCAGCTATGTCCAGTTGCTGTTAAACCTGATGGGTATTGTGTGTGTGTGTCAGTCCATACCAGAGAAATTCTGATATCTGACCTATCAAACTTGTCCTCATCTGCTTTGCAGGTTACTGTGCAGTACCTGCAGGACCATGGTGCTGTCATTCCCATCCGCGTGCACACAATTGTGGTGTCGGTGCAGCATGACGAGGAGGTTCCGCTGGATGAGATGAGGGATGCTCTGAAGGACAAAGTGGTCAAGGCGGTTGTGCCCAGCAAGTACTTGGATGAAGAGACCGTTTACCACCTGCAGCCCAGTGGACGTTTTGTTATTGGTGGACCACAGGTTGGCTAGAGCAGTTGTTCTTTGTTTCAAGGCTTCTGAAGCAGCCGAAGTGGCATCTTAGATTAGCTTGTGCCCCATGAAGCATGGTTTTCTGCATGCATTTGGCCGTTGCTGCTTCTGTCTCTGCAAATATGCTGCAAGATTTTTTTGTTTTCTACTGCTTGTTGCCACATGTCTATTCATTTTGGCACTGCTATTTCTTTTAAGCCAGGTTATTTGTCACTGGTAGGATCACAGAGCGTTACTGATAAACTCTCTTCACCCAGTGCTTGCCTGTGAGAAGGGTTGCTGGATAGAAACCAGGAGCAGAACGATTATCTTCTGATTCCTTTAAGCACAG
This sequence comes from Leucoraja erinaceus, assembly GCF_028641065.1. Taxonomy (NCBI): domain Eukaryota; kingdom Metazoa; phylum Chordata; class Chondrichthyes; order Rajiformes; family Rajidae; genus Leucoraja; species Leucoraja erinaceus. The sequence continues at coordinate 14,915,534 of NC_073411.1, read as the reverse complement.
GGCACCCTGCCTGGGTTGCCTCCACATGGCCTAGATTGCTTGAAGTTTCTGGGATAGAGGTTTGCTGCTTGCTTGGGGCTGTTTGTTTTCTGAGTGTTGTGAAGTCTCTTGTTCATTTATTGTAAGGGATATCTTGATTTAATATGAATGCTGACATATTTTGCAGTATTTAAAATTAGTGGAAGTTTGCTTTCTTTTACAATGGCTACTTGTATTTCCAGAGCTGTGGGAGTTTTGTCACTATGTATGCTGATAGCAGGGAAATGGGGACTAATAGGCGACATTGAGCCTGTTGGATCCATATTTGCTCTCTTGATAGACCTGTAATCCTATATATGCATCCCTCTTAATTATCCAGTCCCCTTTTTTGAATAGTGCAAATCACGACTACCTCTGGCAGGGAACTTCTGACTTAAAATTATGTTTATCCTCCTGCCATTTGTTTTCCCAATTTCATTAGATCTTTGTCCTATTGGATCTAGATCTTCTTCCAATCGAATAGTTTATTTATCTACTAACCATGGCCATTGATTTTTGGAAAGATCAATCCCAGCCACACTATCCATGTAACTGTTCCACATCCCGGTGACATGTTTTTCTATATCTTCTGCGCCTCCTTTTCCCCCTAAACAGAACCTTTCCTGTTCTTTTTTTTTGAAGCGCAGTACATGGAACTGGATGGTACTTTAGTTCTCTGAACCAGAAGGTGATTTATGACTGACGTGTAATATGCTTCAGTTTTGAGTTAGTCCTAATTCATCTTGTGTACTGAGCACCTGCCAGTACTTTACTAAAATTAATTCATTTAAGGAAAGTAGAACCATGCTCCACTAGTTCGAATTCTAGTGACAATACTAACAACTGTTCACTTTTTTTGATGTTAATTAAAACTTCAAAACAAAACGCCTTTCAAAACAGGGAGATGCAGGCCTGACTGGGCGCAAGATCATTGTTGACACCTATGGTGGATGGGGTGCACACGGGGGTGGTGCTTTCTCTGGCAAGGACTACACAAAGGTGGATCGTTCTGCTGCCTATGCTGCTCGATGGGTTGCCAAGTCTCTGGTAAAAGCTGGTCTGTGCCGACGTGTGCTTGTGCAGGTGAGTCACTGACGAATGCATACAGCATTAAAGTAAACCACATGGAATTGCTGCGTGTCAGGAGTGACACCGTGGGCTCTGATCTAAGCTGCAGTTGGACAAAAAAATGGGGATTACTGAACAACAAAACCCTGCTCAGATGAGAAGAAATAGGCACATTGTGAGATGAGCAACACTTATAGTATTTTGCTTCATTCTCCTTGGAACAGATAGTCTGGGGCATTTTCTGTAGAGTGCAGGAGATTGAATGGGTGACTTGAGGTATATAACTGAGGGGTGTTGATGAGGTTTCCCTGATAGGAGAATTGAAAAGTAGAGGGAATAGATTTAAGGTGAGAGCGGAAAGGCTATAAAGAGGAAGTGGTATAGGCATGTATTTTTACTATGTTTAAAATACATTTGGAGAGGGACATCTACGGGATCTCCGGTTGCCAACTATTTCTGCACCCCTTCATAATTCCCATGCTCTCCTTTCTGCCCTGGGGCTCCTCCATTGCCAGAGTGAGGCAACTTACAAACTGCCTGGTCTGCTGACTATCTTTAGACAGGTTCATGGATAAAGGTTTGGATGGATATGGGCCAAATGTGGTTCAGGTGGACATCTTGGTCGCCATTGCAAGTTGGGCCAAAGGGCCTGTTATTATGCTGCATAATTACAACTAATGGGAAGAAGTGAGAATGCTTTTTAAGGGGTAATATGAGTGAGGTGAGAAATGAATAAGTAAATGATCAGTCTGCAGCCATACAACGGCAAAACTATTGGACAGTTTGAGGATCCTACATCCATCTGTTCTTCAAATATAGCACATGCATGCCTGAAAGGATTTGTTTAATCCATGGTGCGTGCTGGGAAATAAGCTGCATCATCCACTGACTCAAGGCTCATAATGGCTGAAAAAGCTAAATTCTTGTGCCATGTATCATTTGCTTATCGCTACTTGGAAGAAACAGGTAATTGTGATGTTGGACATTAATGGGATGTTTTGTCTGTTTGTTTAGGTATCCTATGCTATTGGAGTTGCACACCCTTTGTCCATCTCCATTTTCTCCTATGGGACATCTGAAATGAGTGAGAAGGATCTTTTGAGCATTGTGAAGAAAAACTTTGATCTGCGTCCTGGTGTTATTGTCAGGTAAACACTGGTCGGTAGTAGGCGGGTAGGGTGGTAACAGTGTGGTGAGTTTGAGATGGGGAGGGGAGAGTGGAGAATTGGATGATTGGAAGACTTAACACATTTGAATGTGTTTTCCAGGGATCTGGACTTGAAGAAGCCAATTTACCAGAAGACAGCAGCCTATGGCCACTTCGGTAGGGATAGCTTCCCCTGGGAAGTGCCTAAAAAACTTAAGTGCTGAGTGTGAAGTCTTTCTCCCCAGATCTGTTGGTGTATAATACAGAGAAGCTGCAGAATCTCGAGGAGAAAGACCCCCCTTCTGTATAACCTGTCCTCCCATAACTCCATTTGCTAGTGGAAAAATATTGGTTCTTCCCTCTGCTCCCATCCCCTATCACACAGAGATTGTCCCGAGCCCTATTGTGATAGCCACTGCCTTGCTAATGTGTAGTTTTTTTTGTTCAGGGTGAGGGTTGAAAAGGACCATAAACAAGAGGATCAATTTTTGGGTTTGGGTGACCAGACACTCCATATTCCCAGTACAACTGTAACCCGAGTCTGCAAGACCTGCTTTACACACCACTCCTTCATCAAAACTTGTAGTCTTGCTTGGTTCTAAACTATTGTCAGTGCTTGACCCAAACATTGGGGCACTTCCAGTGATGGTGCTTATTGTGTAGCCCTGGCCCTTCCGTGTAATTTCAATGTCCTGACTCTCATGCAGTCCTATTTTTGGATTAGCAATGTGGAGTTTAAAATTCTCACTACCATCCCCTATTTTCTTTGTTTGAGGACGTACGTAATGATTTTTAAACAGCAAAAGGGTTTTCAAAGGAATTAACAACAAGCTATGCATCGTTGTTTCTGCACTAGCCAAACCTCGTTTTTTAAACTTATTTTTTGAATGGGCTCTTGTGGCCTTGATTAACAGGTCGAGGGCTGCTTCCAAGGCCTGCAAGTTGCACACTTTGGTATTTTTTTTTATCTTTAAGGAAATATCCATAACTGCACAATGAGCTCCTGGGTTTCCGACAAATGAAGCCATTCAGCCATTGTTAATGAAACTGGTGTCGATACAGAGAAGCCAGTAAAACGATGGCTCCAGGAATCTAACCTTCATACTTGAATAATATTGTGTTCCTATTTATTCTGAGACTTGGTGTATTACAGAGAAGCCAGTGTCTCAGTAGGCAGCTTAGAAACGTCGTATTTTTTAAAAGATAAATATATTGCAATTCCTTCAGTCACAGTATCCCGGGTAGGCCCAAGGTGTCCTACAGAAAGCTCTTGGGTTGACCTACAAGGGGTCTGGCTGGTGTTAAACACAGGGGCAGGCATGTCCAGCAGTTGGTGAGTGCCTCTTGGCCAGTGTTGTACAGAGAAGCTGGCCTGTTTACATGCTCTCTGCCACTGCTGTGATCGGCAAGTGCCTTTTTGTAACTTAGCAGTTATTACGTATGTCTGCTGTCAGAAGTCCAAATTCTAAGATCTCAATAAAGTGCTAGGTTCTCCATATAAACTTCTCATTTGTGTGTCTGCATCTTCCTTATTACAACAGCTGCAAAGTTCTACTTGGAACTGAGTGGGTAAGTTTAACACTGGTGCTGTTAGTTGATCCTGGATCAGTTGAGGGGCTACGTCCAGGCCTTGCATCTTCTGTATTGGTGTGTGTGTGTGTTCCTGAAGTACGAACTGGTGGCTTAATGCTTCGTTGATTAAGCATTGCGTATGTTTGCCCACAATTTCCCTAGCAACTGATGCTAACTGTAGCAGGGCTTTATATGGACCTTGTGTTAGTGTGATATCTTGGAGTCTAGCTGAATTGTCAGAATAAGCCTTCCAACAATACCTCAATTTATTCCTAGCTGCTTTCCATTTCAAGTTTATATTTCAACTAAATTATCAGTAAACACAAGTTTGCATTTCCTTCATACAATGGCTTACTTGCTTTGTAGAACAATTTCATTTTCTATTAAAGCAAATTATCTTTTAGGCTTGGAGCGAGCGAGAGGTGATGTTTGCATCTCCCTCTGGGAAAAGATGCACATCGGGTTCCCTTTCCCCTCCAACCTATGTCCTCGGGTTCTTGGGTTTAGATTTTGAAAATATTGAATAGGAACTTGAGTGCAGCACAGTAATACTCTTGGACCCACACTCTGTGTTGACCACATTGCCAATTTGAACCCATTCTATCTGCCTGCATGTGGTTTCTATCCCTCCACCATTCTGTCATGTTGCCAATGCATCAGCTTCCACCCAGCCTGTCCAACACTCCTATCGCTGGATTAAAAACTCCCCCTTTGAACATCTCACCTTAAATTTATGCCCTCATATTTGACATTTCAAGCATGACCCCTCTAAACCTGGCTTCTGTAGTCACTTCCACCCAGACCACTTGTCATACATTACTATATACCCAACTGCATATCATTATTGGTTCTGGTCTAGGTTCTACAATATCTTGCCTCTGCTGCACCACATTGGATTATCCAGTCTGCTCCCATTTGAAGTCATTCTTTAATGCCTGCCAATTCCAGACCAAACTATTTACCAGCAGAGTGCATAACTATAACTAGCTGAATCCTTCAGTTGCAACAAAGAAACAGGTATTTTTTTTTAAAAATCACTCCACAAACAAGATTTGTATATACAAGTATCTAGCTCTTTGTGTGTTAGCCAACATCTGCAGCTCTTTGTTTCAACAAAGCCACTTCATTGACCAGTAACTTACTACAATTAAAAAATATAGATGTACTTAACTCTTGTTTCAATATTCTGAGCCAATAAAGTCCATCCTACAATTGTGTACATGGATAATTAGGCTGCTCTAACATGGTATTATTACAGCAGATTTGCTTTGTAGATGCACATGTAATGATTTAAGCAGCCACAGCTGGTGTTCAATATATCAAACATGAGGTTATTCATGTTGGCACCAAAACATCTAGTGACATGGTGGTTTTTGGAAGTACCAAAGGGAAGAGCAACCTTGAACAGTCACTGAATACAAGCATTGCACACAGGACCATTAGTAATGGTAGCAAATTATACCTTAGTTTTCACTGAGTGACTAAATCTTACTGTAATGCTCAACTTTGACAAGATTGCAGCCGGCATAATGCACAGTTTTGGTCTTACCCAAGCAAGGATAGACTTGCCATAGATGGAGTGCAATGAAGATTCAGCTGGTGTGGAACAGGCCCATGAAGAGAAATGCCGTTAACTCCTCTTCACTGTAATTTGGAACAACATTTAATTGAAATGTACAAAATGTTGACACTGCAGGGAGATTTCTATAGAAGTTCTCCAAGGACTGAAGTGTTTTCAGTGATGGATAATATAACAAAACAAAGTTCTAGAACATTCCCATCATCAATGATGGGGACAATAAAAATGCAAATGGTTGCATTGTGTCCATTTTCACCATGTTATAAATTTAAGATAATTCTCAACACTGATGTTTACACCAATGCAGCTAGTGGCTGTACATCGATTACAGTAAATTACAAGACACCAACAACTAATGCTCAAGGCTTGTTCCAAAACCAGCTTCAACTGAATTATTTGCAAGCTATGCCTAGGGTGATGGGCTGGCAACATTCTCCAACATGAGCAAGGCAGTCAGCATAGCAAAGACTGCTGGAGTAACCGGATCAGGCAGCAACCCTGTAGAACATGGTTAGGTGACGTTCAACAGTGCTAGAGTAATTCAGTGGGTCAGGCAGCAGGTCCTGGAGAACATAGGTGATGTTTGGTGTCGGGATGCCTATTCCAGCATTTGTTTTTCCTTGGTAAACCAGCATCTGCAGTTCCTTGTTTCCACATTTATCTCCCCTGGACCTCAAAGGCACCACTAGACCAGATCAATGCAGCATCAGCCACATAACTTGTATTCACCAGACTTGTAAAGACACTCGAGTAGCAAGTGACTGACCCCACTCCAAACTCTTTCTCACCATCTGAAGATCACATGGATTGTAAAGGAATATTTTCCACGTGTCTGGTTTGTATGCAGTTTTGAACATTGAGGGGTCATTTATTCCATCCACAGAATACACTTTTAACTTGGCTAGGCTGTTCTGACAGCAACTCCCAAATCCACCTCCTGCCGACTACCCTGCAAGTTACACCCAATGCTGACTTGCCAATATTCCCCAATCCCCTTCATCACTGGGTCTAAACCTTAGCTCTTCCTACCCAATAGCAGCTTGGGACTCCGGGCAACGATATTAAGTTCTAGCCTTGGTAGTGTTTGTGAATGTTCTCACCTTCACCATTGTAATACTCTTGGCCTTCCGTCAATCACCTTCATTGAGCTTGAGTTTAACTTGCAGCGTCCCAACCTGCAGTACATACATTGTTTTCTTGTGTTTTAAAATTCACGTCTGCATTAGAATCCATCCTTGGCTTCTTCCCCTCTTGTAAAACCAGGATGTCTACTGTGCATCCTGCAATCTAGATATAATGCTATCCCTATCTGATCTCTCGTTGACTGGTGAGAAAATAGGTGCAGGAGTAGGCCATTTGGCCCTTCGAGCCTGCACCGCCATTCAACATGATCATGGCTGATCATCCAACTCAGTATCCTGTACCTGCCTTCTCTCCATACCCCCTGATCCCTTTAGCCACAAGGGCCACATCTAACTCCCTCTTAAATAGAGCCAATTAACTGGCCTCAACCACCTTCTGTGGCAGAGAATTCCAGAGATTCACCACTCTGTAAAAAATGTTTTTCTCATCTCAATTCTAAAAGATTTCCCCCTTATCGTTAAAATTAACTCACACCTTGTGATGCTGGCAGAATAAGAACAAGTAGAAATACAACATTCCAGACAATTTATACTATCTCCTCAGAATCCAACCTGAACTGGTTTTGATTATTGGTCATTGACTTGAAACATCAACCCTTTTCACAAATTTTGGCACCTACAACGGTGAATGCAAAGTAAACCTATATTAAGCACACTCTCAGTCTAGTCCTGGGAAGAGTTGGGCCATTTCCTGCTCCATTTTCATCTAGCTCTCCCAATTCTTTGAGCACCATTTTCAAAGCTAAACCCTCGGCCTAATTAGATTCATTCCTGCCCGACGTTGATTAAACAGAACTCCAGCTATTTGAGATTGTGGGTTATCTGTACGTGTAAAAAAGAACTACTGTAAAACCTAAACTTCCCAAATCACAGAGGTTAAGTTCATGATTTTAAATGAGATGGGAATAAAAACGGGAAATGCATTGGCTTTGAAAGTCTACATTAATTTTCCTTGCAAACAGGCAGCTGTGCTTACATCAATAATAATAGATATATTATTTAGGACCTGGTTAACAGGCTATTAGCCCTCGTGCGTGTAAAGGGGTAGCATGTTACATTCTGACTTGCTAGAGATATAGCGCGAAAACAGGCCCTTCGGCCCACTGAGTCCACACCGACCAACAATCCCCGCACACTAACACTATCCTACACACACACTAGAGACAATTGTTACAAGTACACCACGCCAATTAATCTACAAACCTGCACGTCTTTGGAGTGTTGGAAGAAAGCGAAGATCTCGGAGAAAACCCACGCAGGTCACGGGGAGAACGCGCAAACTCCGTACAGACAGCACTAGTAGTTGGGACTCCGGCGCATTGCCTAATATCACATTGTCCGGGGCTGCAGCCCCTCGACTTTTTTTTGGCGAGACATAACCCGAAATTATCTGTCCCACAGGCGTATTTTCCCTTCTTCTGAGGACCTCTCATCCAGAATCTCAGAACAAGCGCACAGTGAGCGCAGCAAAACCACGACCAGCCGTGGCAGAAACGGACTGGGCCACTGGGCTCCCCACCCCCCAAAACCCCTCCCTGCGCTCTACTCCACGGGCAATCACAGCGCGGTTCAGTCGAGATATGGGGCAGTGAACGAAGTGAAAGGGAGGGTGGCGCCCAGCTTTCAAAAACGTTCCGCGGCCCCTGCATAAGCCGCGCATGAGATACAAAGGTCTGTAGGTTGAAACTTCATCAAATTAAGCAAAGAAAATGGCCAGTGGAAGAATTTGAGAAATAGTAAGCATTGTAGTGCATTTATTTGCTAGAAAATCTAACGTCAAGCATAATGCTTTCAGGATCACGGTAATGTATCAATAATCCTTCGGGAAAATATTTAAATTGGTCCCTCATCACTTAGTGTGAAATGTAATTACAATCTTTAACGATTGATTTGGGTTTTTTTTACAAACCGGATCCCATGCAGCCGACACTGAACTGGAAAAACAACAGGTTTTCACAAACAACCTAATCCAGTTCAGGTGGCTGGTGTGGACCTTGCAAACATTAGTCAGCGATGCTTTAAGGCAGTAGCACTCTCACAGTTCCAAATGGTCTTCTGTCTTCATCTGAGATTCACGGTCCACGTTCTCAGCAAACTTCATGGATGCAAAATCATATTCTTCAGCCAGCTGCTCCACGGGAGGGCGGCCGAAGACAAGGTTCCTCAATGCGTAGCCGGTCATCAGGAAGCTGGAGTGGGTTAGGATGAAGAGAAGGGAGGTTTGTGATTAGCTGGAAACACCAAACCAAGAGGTTGTCTAATGTACAAATTAATGATTAAATATAATTAGTCAGATAGTCAGAGCCTGTGATCTTAGCAGACCAGCCCAATGGGAAGAAGCAGCACAGAAACAGGCCCTTCAGCCCACTGAGACTATGCTGACCTCTAATCTTACTACAACCCGTTTTTATTCGATCAATTCTCTCACGACCCCCACAGATTCAACGGTAAGAACGTGAAAACTCCACGCAGACAGCACCCGAGGTCAGGGTTGAACCTGGGTCTCTGGAGCTGTTGATCAGGGTATCTACAAGCTGTGACACTGGGCTCCTAGGGTTTTAAATGGGCGACAGGAGCTGCTGGAAAGACCCACCTCCTTCGAAAGATGAAATGTTTTCGTTTAGTGAATCTGGTGAATCTCTCCAGCGTAGTTGAGTTCCTCCTCCTAGCGTATTCCTCCTGCTTCCTCTGCCGCCGAACAAAGGCAGCCAAGGTGGGGTCCGTGATGTTGATGTTCTCCGCCGTCCCGTCCAACACAGTCTGCAGCTCGGGCGAAATGTCTTCCGTTTCTGATGGGGCGACACGATAGAAGATTACAATTGACAAAGTGCTCGTTCATTTGCTCTTGGAAATGATTTAAATATCAGAAGCTGAGCCCTGGTGATGCTGCACAGGAACTGTAACAATATCACTGTGAGAGGAGACTGATGATAGGTGCAGGATGAGGCCATTCGGCCCAGCACCGCCATTCAATATGATCATGGCTGATCATCCAGAATCAGTACCCCGTTCCTGCTTTCTCCCCATATCCCTTGATTCCGTCAGCCCTAAGAGCTAAATCTAATGCCCCTGTCCCACTTAGGAAACCTGAACGGAAACCTCTGGAGACTTTGCACCCCACCCAAGGTTTCCGTGCGGTTCCTGGAGGTTGCAGGTGGTTGCCGGAGGTTGCAGGTGGGGAGACTGACAAAAACCTCCGGGAACCACACGGAAACCTTGGGTGGGGCACAAAGTCTCCATTCAGGTTTCCTAAGTGGGACATGGGCATAACTCTCTCTTGAAAACATCCAGTGAATCGGCCTCCACTGCCTTCTGTGGCAGAGAATTCCTCAGATTCACAACTCTCTGGGTGAAGACTTTTTTCCTCATCTCAGTCCTAAATGGCCGAACCCTTATTCTTAAACTGTGACCCCTGGTTCTGGACTCCCCCAACATCGGGAACATTTTTTCCTGCATCTACCCTGTCCAATCCTCCTTGTCATTCTAAATTCCAGCGAATACAAGCCCAGTCGACCCATTATTTCATCATACATCAGTCCTGCCATCATGGGAATTAAGTTGACCACAGTTGCACACATGATGCTTCAGGTGGTTTCCACGGGATTTAACATTACTGCTCCATCTTCAGAAGGAAAGTCCAAAGAAGAGTCTTGACCCAAAACATTGTCTGTCAACAGACCCACGTGGTCACAGGAAGAACGTGCAAACTCCACACAGACAGCACCCGAGGTCAGGATCGAACCTGGGTCTCTAGAACTGTGAGGCAGCAGCTCTACCCGCTGCACCAACTGTGCTGCTCCAGTTCCTCCAGCACTTTGTGTTTTGCTGCAGTTGCTTGTGCCACCAGCTAACGTCTGTGATGGTGACCCCTGGAGGCAGTGGTTTGGGGCAGGGACCACCTGTACACCAGGGCAGCACTACAGTGGGTAGAGTCACTGCCTCACAGCTCCACAGACCCGATCCTGTGGAGTTTGCATGTTCTCCCTGTGGCCGATTGGGTTTCTACACAAAGGGGTCCGTTGCCCCAAACTTACCCGTTCCATTCTTAATCTTCTCCTGAAGCTCCACAAATCGTGTGTATTTCTCCTCGAACTTCACCATTGTGGTGTTCACATAGATGTACATGTAACAGGACGGCTGTTCAGACGTGGTGTACACATGGTGATAATCACCAGCTGGAAGCTGCAATGTAACACACACTGTCACCACAGCTGGTTCTGCCACCACCACACACCAGACCTTTCACCCCCTCGTTCAGTAACGTCAACGATCAACTCCTTCCTCATCTCCTCCAATTAAACATCTATTCAGCTCTGTTTTAGATACCCTCAGCAACCCACAATCTCACTGGGTGGAGAATTTAAAAGTCAAGAGATAGACACAAAATTCTGGAGTAACTCAGCGGGTCAGGCAGCATCTCTGGAGGGAAGGAATGGGTTGCATTTCAGGTTGAGACAGGGTAGAGGGAGACACAGAGATATGGAAGGGGGAGGTGTGAAAACAAGACTTCTAACAGGGTGAATATCAAGGAAAATGCACAATAAATCATTGTTGGCTTGGAGAATGTGACAACAAGGCTTTCAATGATAAAATGTAATCAGGGACAGTTGGACTGGTCGGGGAACTAGGAAGGGGAGGGGGGGATGGAGAGAGAGGGAGGTATAGAGAGAGCAAGGGTTACTTGTAGTTAGAGAAGTCAATGTTCATACCGCTGGGGTGTAAGCTGCCCAAATGAAAGATGAGGAGCTGTTGACACAGGTACCAACAATGGAACAGAGACGTTTCAGGGCAACAACACAGATAGCAATAATCTTTAGACTGAAGAAAAATCTGGTCCGGCCAACCTGAACCAAAAAAAGACAACTCAGCTATCAATGTTGGAGAATATGGATAAGTGACGTTTCAGGTCGGGAGCCTTCTTTAGACTGAAGAAAGGTCCCAACCTGAAACACCAGCTATCAATGTTGTCTGGAGATGCTGCCTGTCCCGCTGAGTCACCAAAACTGCCCTAGTTCTGCACCTTGAACAATTTCCCATTATAGTGACTCAGTGAAACGTCCTAGATTCCACCCAGCTGGAGTTTAGATCAGTTTATTGACACATAGACCAAGGTACAGTGAAAAGCTTCTGTTGTGTGCTATCTACTCAACGGAAAGATAATACATGATCACCCTCGACTCATTTACAGTGTACAGATAAGGGAGTAACATTTAGTGCAAGGTAAAGTCCAATCGGAGATCGACTGAGAGCCTCCAACAAGGTAGATAGTAGTTCAGCACCGCGCTCTAGTTGGTGAGAGGACGGTTTAGTTGCCTGATAACAGCTGGGAAGAAACTGTCCCTGAATCTGGAGCTGTGTGTTTTCACACTTCTCTACCTCTTGTCAGAGGGGAGAAGAGGGAGTGACCGGGGGTGAGACTGGTCCTTGATGATGCTGCTGGCCTTGCCGAGGCAACGTGAGGTGTAGATGGAGTCAGGGGAAGGGAGGTTGGTTAGTGTGTGTGATGGTCTGGGCTGTTTGACCCACTGTGTGTGTGATGGTCTGGGCTGTTTGACCCACTGTGTGTGTGATGGTCTGGGCTGCTTGACCCACTGTGTGTGCGATGGTCTGGGCTGTTTGACCCACTGTGTGTGTGATGGTCTGGGCTGCTTGACCCACTGTGTGTGCGATGGTCTGGGCTGCTTGACCCACTGTGTGTGATGGTCTGGGCTGCTTGACCCACTGTGTGTGATGGTCTGGGCTGTTTGACCCACTGTGTGTGATGGTCTGGGCTGTTTGACCCACTGTGTGTGATGGTCTGGGCTGTTTGACCCACTGTGTGTGTGATTGTCTGGGTCGTTTTTCCCACTGTGTGTGTGTGATGGTCTGGGCTGTTTGACCCACTGTGTGTGATGGTCTGGGCTGCTTGACCCACTGTGTGTGCGATGGTCTGGGCTGCTTGACCCACTGTGTGTGATGGTCTGGGCTGCTTGACCCACTGTGTGTGATGGTCTGGGCTGTTTGACCCACTGTGTGTGTGATGGTCTGGGCTGTTTGACCCACTGTGTGTGATGGTCTGGGCTGTTTGACCCACTGTGTGTGATGGTCTGGGCTGTTTGACCCACTGTGTGTGTGTGATGGTCTGGGCTGTTTGACCCACTGTGTGTGATGGTCTGGGCTGCTTGACCCACTGTGTGTGTGATGGTCTGGGCTGCTTGCTGTGTCATGCATCACCTGGCATCTTACCTGCATCTTATCGCCCTCCTTAAGGCTGAAGTTCTTCTTGTCGGCCACTATCTCCACGGCCAGCTCTCCCTGCAGCACCTGGATGCTTGTGTTACCCAGGTCCTCACTCACAAAGTTCTCCAGGTGAAGCCCTTCAAGATAAGAGACTGAGACGTGACTGTGGAGCATGGACCTGGCACCTCACCCAACAAGATGGTAGATCTCTCAAATTTAAAACAAAATTGGTGTTGCAGCGGTAGAGTTACGGCCTCACAGCGCCGGAGACGTGGGTTCGATCCTGTCTACGTGGTTTGTGTACGATCTCCCCGTGACCTGCGTGGGTTTTCTCCAGGAGCTCCGGTTTCCTCCCACACTCAAAAGACGTGCAGGTTTGTAGGTTAATTGGCTTGGTGTGTGTGTAAATTGTCCCTAGTGTGTGTAGGGTAGTGTAAGTGTGCGGGGATCGCTGGTCGGCACAGACTCGGTGGGCCGAAGGTGGGCCGAAGGGCCTGTATCTAAACCCTCTCCCCAGCAGCGACTGACCTGGAAAGTCTGCAATGAAAACCACGTCAGTCTGATTGTCCAAAGTTTTCTCGATCTCTTCGAACTTCAACCTCCAGGGTGAGAGGTTAACGAGCAGTGGCATCAGCCACGACGTCTTCCTGAATGGGGACCAGTCCGCCCTCACCACGTCCACACGGGGGTCAAAGAGCCTGGCAACAGGGACTGCCGGTCAGTTTGCTGTGGTCCAAGTGGTCAGTCAAGGAGGCAGCGCTGGCCCGACCAAGCCCACCCCCACAAACAGAGACCAGAGCCTTCGTGCCAAGGCGAGGACAAACCCATCCCCAAACATTAATTGTTTCTCTTTCCACAGATGCTGCCCGACCCCCTGAGACTTTCCCCGCATTCTGGTCCCGTTACCGGCCCGAGCTCTCACCTCTGCTGAAACCTGTCGTTTATCGACACCCAGATGTCAAAGTAGATCTCGGGGTCAACGATGTTGTATCTGCCAAGTTCCTGGGCCAAGCAGCCCGAGTATTGTTTCAACATGTCCGCATGGTCCTTCCACCGGCGACTCTGTGTCCACACCTGGCCGGGAGCAACGTTGTTTGTCACCAAGTACCAAGACACGTTGGTTCACAGTTTAGTACAAGTATCACCGTACATCAGCACCTGGATATATCTTAGACAAGCATCTCTGGAGAGAAGCAATGGGCGACGTTAATCAGACTGGCCAGAGATCTAGGGTAGGGGAGGGATGGAGAGAGAGGGTGAGCAAGGGTTACTCGAAGTTGGAGAAATCAATATTCATACTGAAGAGGGGTTTCGACCCGAAACGTCACCCATTTCCTCCGCTCCACAGATGCTGCCTGTCCCGCTGAGTTTCTCCAGCATTTTTATCTACCTTCAATATTCATACTGCTTGGTAGTAAGATGCTGTTCCTCCAATGAGCACATTGACCTGCCCAGATAGACACCAGTAGCTCTCTGTACCGATCACACCCGCTTATTCTGAATGCCAACATCTCTAACAGTGACAGCGAAACTCAGTCGATGAAAGTAGGTGCCCACTTGATAGCCCCAATGACGTGTCTGCCTAGTCTTTCTCAACATCGGAGGAACATAGGTGAGTGCAGATGGTTCCCATCACCATCGGGAGTCAATTGCTATTTGGTACTTTAGACTTTTAACATCGAGTCGTGTGTATTTGTAAACAAGAGGTCACTCCTTCACTGTCAACGGTCCAAACACCAGCTGCCAATCACTACTGACATTGGATTAGTCTACATACACTTTCATTATTGAATAATCACTATGACACCATGCATACTTAAACTAATGGAACAGATTGTAGAGACAGAAGGGACAGCATGGGCCGAGTGGCCTCCTCCTGCTCCCACTCAGAGGGAGTTACAACTCACACCAGGGTTGAGGTAGCCGATTTCTCCCGTTACTCCATCCTTGTAGGTTATCTTCACGTGTTGGTGAGACCGGGAATGAACCATCATGTCCCAGGAATATCCATACAGTCCATTGGTCCAGTTATTGTATCCCTGTGACAAGGAGGGACAGGCAGGCGTGAGGCCGACATTCGCTACCTCTATACTTGCCGACTTACTCTGGGTGAGTGAGTGAATCACTTGTAGAGTTGTACGCCACAGAAACGGTCCTTCAGCCACATAGTCCTGCTACCCTCATTCCATCAGCCCGTATCAGCACCCAATGCCTTGTCCACTTGTGGCTGGCTCTCTAAATGCTACTTAAACAAACCAATTCTATCTAATTCCAGATATCAACCACTCAGTGTAAAACAAAACTATCCCCCAAGATCCCTTTTAACTCTCCATCCTCTCATCGTGAAACAATGTGCTTCAGTTTTGCCCCACCCCCACTATGAGTATACTCTCTATGCCGATCATAACATTATACACCTCGACCAGGTCACCACCCAACTACACCGTCACTCTGGGAAACAAGCCCAGACTACCTGATCTCCACCTATCACTAACACCCCTATAACTAACAGCCCATTGTTTACCTTGCAGTCGGCTGAAATACTGTAACTGCCCCCAATAACTATGACTCATGAGAGACGCACGGTCCCACACGTGTGTGTATTACAATGAGGATTGTGCTGCAACTCTAGCATTCATGAGGAATGCAGGAAGACCAAGATACAATGTCTGGCTCATGAATACTTTTAGTTTAGTTTAGAGATACAGCGCAGAAACACGCCCTTCGGCCCACCGAGTCCGTGCCGACCAGCGATCCCCGCACACTAACACTACCCTACACACACTGGGGACAATTTACACACACACACCAAGCCAATTAACCTGCAAACCTGCACGTCTTTGTGGGAGATCTCGGAGAAACCCCACGCAGGTCACGGGGAGAACGTACAAACTCCGTACAGACAGCGCCCGTAGTCGGGATCGAACCCGGGTCTCTGTCGCTGCATTCTACCGCTGCGCCACCGTGAATAGGCAGTTCAATACTCAATGGGCCGAAGAGCCTGTATGTCAGATCCTTGATCACTGTCACCTTTGATCTGTCCTTTTCACACCTCACATTGTTTGTACACATCCATATCTCCAGTCTCCCTCTCCCCCGACCCAACATCTGAAGAAGGGTCTCAACACGAAACGTCACCCATTCCTGCTCTCCACAGATGCTGCCAGTCCCGCTGAGTTACTCCAGCACACTGTGTCCGTCATTCAAAGAAATCTAAGGGAGACACAAAGTGCCGGAGTAACTCAGTGGGACGGGCAGCATCTGTGGAGAGGAGGTATGATATGGGCTCAGCGTGGAGAAACATTCCCCTCTAGTGGCCAGATCCAGGAGGGCAGGTCCATGCAACAGGCTCAAGGACCAACCTCACTGTAGACACAAGGAGGTGATTGAAATCTATCGCTGCTGTGACCTTTAGCTGTGCTGTAGGATCTTTGGGTGTGTCTGATCCCACAGTGCAGATCAGCCGAGCCTGGGAAACTGCTGCACCCAGCGAGAGCTCTGTGATCAGTTTAGTTTCGTTTTTATTTTAGTTTAGTTTAGAGATACAGAGTGGAAACAGGCCCTTCAGCCCATCGAGTCCACACCGACCAGCGATCCCTGCACATTAACACTATCCTACACACACACACACACTGGGGACAATTTACATTTTTACCGAAGCCAATTAACCTACAAACCTGCACGTCTTTGGAGTGTGGGAGGAAACCGGAGCACCCGGAGAAAACCCACGCAGGTCACGGTGAGGACGTGCAAACTCCGTACAGACAGCGCCCGTAGTGAGGAGTGCTGGAGTAACTCAGCGGGTCAGGCAGAATCTCTGGGGAACATGGAGGGGTGCCGTTTTGGTCGGGATTGTAAACTGTTGCGATAGTCCCTGCCTCAACTACCAGCTTGTTCTGTACACCCTCCACAGGTGAGGTGTTAGTGATGAGCGTGAGGGCCAAGCTGGGTCCTGTCATTATTTGTGTGTTACAGCCTCATCGTCCCGCCCTCTCCTCACCCACCTGTGTGATGAAGTGTGAATACGGCAGGAAGAACTGCTCGACAATGTAGAGGACAACAAAGGCTGCCCCGAGCTGTTGGCGTCGTGTGTGTGTTGCCCGCCTGCTGCTGCCACTCCGCTGCCCGATTCCCTCTCCTCCCTGTGTGTCGCTGGGATACACACACGACGCGCTCCGCCCTGGAGCCTCAGTCAGGGGGGACACGTGCCTCAGGAATGCCGGCAACCTCCGGATTATTGGCCTCGGCCAGTCGGGGTAGCAAAAGAGCGGGGATGTGGCCAGCATCGTGTAGGAGAACATTCCTGCAGAGGGAGTAACGTTAACGTCAACAACAACATTGAAACACAAACCCCAGCCCCGCCAGCACCCTTGTGTAGAGCAGCCACCCTGACTCACTCAGTCTATGCTGGACACACTGGACAGTGTCCCCACCATTAGGTGGAGAGTCAGGGGGTGGAGGTGAGATTGGCAGAAGGTGCAGGTTCCCGATACAGAGGGGGGGGGCAGTTTGGGTCCCTGTGAAGTTGCTCTCTGTGTAGAGGCTTCACACACCAGGGGATGGGGGGGGGCAGGGGTGGGTGCAGGGGGGGGGGGGCTGGGTGGGTGCAGGGTGTTTAGGGTGGGGGGGGGGGATGGGTGCAGGGTGTTTAGGGGGGGGGGGGTTGTTGCTGGGTGCTGGGTGGGTGCAGGGGGCTGGGTTTTAGGGTGGGGACTGGGGGGGGGGTGGGTGCAGGGTGTTTAGGGTGGGGGGGGACTGGGTGGGTGCAGGGTGTTTAGGGTGGGGCCCACAGCAACATGGCGGGTGTCATTACCGATGTTGAAGAGCTGGGAGTTCATGCAATGGAAGTAGGAGACGAAGGCGAGGGCGAGCGGGCGGGTGGCGTTGAAGAAGAGCAGGTAGCCGGCGGTGAGGTCCAGCATCAGGCCACCACCATGGACCACCAGCAGGTTCACCAGCTCCTCCGACAGCAGCAGCCTGTGATGGACAGACAGGACACAGTCACACACACACGGAGCGGCATGTCTGAATGACCAGGCAGCAGAGCCCCTTGACCCTCCCCCCATCAGTTTATGGGTTGTGGGGGAACTTACTTGAAGGGATCAAACAGCCAGTGGCCAGCGAGCTGAGATAGTGGGATAACACAGAACTAGTGTGAATGGGTGATGGATGGTCAGCGTGGATTCGATGGGCCGAAGGGCCTGTTCTCAACTCTAAACTAAACATTAACTTGTTACATTTCCATTCACCAAAGCCAAGGCTACTGGAGCAGTTTGACACAAATACACAAAATGCTTGTGTTGGGAGTTTGGGAAGAATCTGTGGTCAGGATAGGGATCGTGTGGTAAAGGGCTCCTGCTCCGGGTAGCTGTTAATGGGAGGGTCGACATGACCTGGGGTTTCACTCCATCGAGGGAGAGATTTTTCTGCAGAATCAGCAGTTTATGGGTTGTGGGGGAACTTACTTGAAGGGATCAAACAGCCAATGGCCAGCGAGCTGGTTCATGGAGTAGCCTTCCACCCAATCAGCATCCAGCTTCTTCACTCCAGCGATGAAGTAGACAATGAAGATCTGCAAGGGAAGACCAATGTCGTCAACGCCAGGTCAACGCCAGGTCAACAGCAGGTCAACAGCAGGTCAACGCCAGGACATTCTTCAGAAATACAGGAATCAGAGCTGCTAATATTCATCGTGTAAACGATGCACGGGGCAATCATATCATGATTGGATCATTTGTCTGAGTGTGTGACATGGTTAGTCAGCTGGTGGAACCAACTGGTGGAGTACAGGTGAGTGGTGGAGTACAAGTGGGTGGTGGAGTACAGGTGGAGTACAGGTGGGTGGTGGAGTACAGGTGGGTGGTGGAGTACAGGTGGGTGGTGGAGTACAGGTGGGTGGTGGAGTACAGGTGGGTGGTGGAGTACAGGTGGGTGGTGGAGTACAGGTGGGTGGTGGAGTACAGGTGGGTGGTGGAGTACAGGTGGGTGGTGGAGTACAGGTGGGTGGTGGAATGTGGAGAATGTGGAGAGAATAAAACAGAATCCATGTAGGATTAGCTCCCCCTCTCCCCACATACAATGAGTCAGAAGAAGACTCCTAACCCAAAATATCACCTATCCATGTTCTCCACAGATGCTGCCTGACCCGCTGCAGACACAGCACTCTGTGTCCTTTCATGTAATCCCGTACCAGCAGCTTCTTGTTTCTACATTCCAGTTTATCTGTGCTCATGTTAGGGATGAGCTGAGTGAGCAGCACAACACACCTGCTTCTGTACAGGTCAAACAGTGGTCTCTTGATGGTCACTGCAATCTCAGTGTAGATTATTGTCACGTGTATCGAGCTAGAGTGAAAAGCTTTTTGTAGCGTGCTATCCAGTCAGCGGAAAGACAAACATGATTCTGATCGAGCAGTTCACAATGTACAGATACATGAGAAGGCAGTAAAGTCCAAGGGTCACCAATGAGGTCGATGGGAGGTCAGGACCGCTCTCCAGTTGTGGTCGGATGGTTCAGTTGTTGTACGTGAGTGTTTGAGTTGGTGACGTCACTCTCCACAGAGAGTAGCAAGGTGCCTGGGTTAGTAACTGAAGCACCAACCTGTGTTCTCAGCAGCGTGTAGTTCCACAGAGGTACTTGAACGTTCCTCTTCTTTGGGTTTCGTAATCCGTCAACCGACCTAACAAAAGGTTCAGAAACATAGTCATTTACTGGAGGACAGGTGTGTGGTTTTACACTGACCGTCACGGTGGGACCCACTCGATGGCCAGTGAAGGTTGTTTGTAGCAACTGTGGCAAACTTGCACAACCAGCTCTCACAGAAACGGCTCAGTTACGGCTTTGGTGGGAGACCAGAACAGGCACTGGGCACTGTCCCACTGCCAGAGGATGCAGGCACTGGGCATTGTCCCACTGCCAGAGGAGGCAGGCACTGGGCACTGCACTGCCAGAGGAGGCAGGCACTGGGTGGAATGGCCACTGCCAGAGGAGGCAGGCACTGGGCACTGTCCCACTGCCAGAGGAGACAGGCACTGGGCACTACACTGCCAGAGGAAGCAGGCACTGGGTGGAATGGCCACTGCCACACATACCAGAACCCCTCAAAGTCCATCCTCATGAAACACCATTGATGTTTTTCTCTACAGTTCCCGACTGACCTGCTGATTTTTTCCACTTATTTCAGATCTATATTTTGTTGTTTTTGCTTCTGAACACGGTATTCGCTGAAACCCCAATGTCCTACCAGTATCTGTTGGCATCCATGAAGGTGAGCTGGAAGCCAATGAGGCCATACAGGTAGGAGTGGTTGTTCCAAGATGTTTTATCCAGCAGGAAGTTGTACCAGTATGTGATGGAAAACATCAGACAGGACAGTCTGTAGAAGCAGCCCAGCATGATCCCTATCGCACCTAGTGAGAGGTGAACACACTGTAAATACATCACTCTCTGTAAATAACTCAGGCACAAAGTGCAGTGAAGCTGAGGGGAGCATAAACAGCAAGCATATCAAACTATCTCAACACAAGAGTACGGAGATGTGTGGGTCTGATCTTGTTCCTCAGAGGGAGGTGACGTCTGGAATGGGCTGACGGAGATTGCAGTTCAAGCAGAGATATCGCTGGCATTTAGGTTTGGGTGTGTGTCGGAAGGAACTGCAGATGCTGGTTTAAACCGAAGGTAGACACAAAAAGCTGGAGTTACTCAGCGGGACAGGCAGCATCTCTGGAGAGATGCGTTTTGGGTCGAGACCCCACTTCAGACTGATGTCAGGGGAGTGGGCGGGACAGAGATAGAATGTAGTCGGTGTAGATGGAGTTGGTGGTATTGTTGTTGTATCCAATTTATTGTCATTATCTCATAAGAGACAACGAAAATGGATTTTCCTTACAGTCAAGTAAGAAAAATAAATAATTAATAAATAAGACATATTTAAAAAAATTCGAGGTTGGGAGGCTGGTTTGTGCGTGTGATGGTCTGGACTGCTGGACTTGCCGAGGCAGCGTGAGGTATAGATGGAGTCAGTGGAAGGGAGGCTGGTTTGTGTGATGGTCTCGGGCTGCTGGCCTTGCCGAGGCAGCGTGAGGTGTAGATGGAGTCAGTGGAAGGGAGGCTGGTTTGTCTGATGGTCTCGGGCTGCTGGCCTTGCCGTGGCAGCGTGAGGTGTAGATGGAGTCGGTGGAAGGGAGGCTGGTTTGTGTGATGGTCTGGGTTGCTGGACTTGCCGAGGCAGCGTGAGGTGTAGATGGAGTCGGTGGAAGGGAGGCTGGTTTGTGAGATGGTCTAAGCTGCTGTCCTTGCCGAGGCAGCATGAGGTGTAGATGGAGTCGGTGGAAGGGAGGCTGGTTTGTGAGTGGGAGCAACAGCCTGAGACTCACCGAGCCACATGACCACAAAGACCATGTACATCCAATCCAAAGGAAGCGGTTTCAGGAAGTTGAAGAGAGGAAAGCGGCAGACCACTAGGTCGTCAAAGTATTTGTGGTCCAGCGAACTCAGACCCCGCTCCTGTGGAATGTCAAGGGTCATCAGCAAGCCTGTGGGGCAAAGGGAGAGAAAGGGTGTATCGGTGTATCTCCACAGATCCCCCACCCACTTCCTGCTGAACCCTTCATTTGTCAACAGGACCCTGAGATATTGGACAGCTGAATTGCACACAGTCCTGCCACTCATTTAATATTATCACCTGTACCACGATACAAGATACAGTCAAACCATCCACAATTGGTGCAGGGAACAAGCTGCCAGAGGAGGTGGTTGAGGCTGGGACTATCCCAACGTTTAATAAATAGTTAGACATGTACAGGTTTGGAGGGATATGGACCAAGGCTGCTGTAAATTGTCCCTTGTGTAGAATAGAACTAGTTACCGGGTGATCGATGGTCGGCACCAACTTGGTGGGCCGAAGGGCCTGTTATTCACAGTGTATGTCTAAACTATAAACTAAAGCGTGAATAGTGTGAAACATAGAAACATACACAATAGGTGCAGGAGTAGGCCATTCGGCCCTTCGAGCCTGCACCGCCATTCAATATGATCATGGCTGATCATCCAACTCAGTATCCTGTACCTGCCTTCTCTCCATACCCCCTGATCCCCTTAGCCACAAGGGCCCACATCTAACTCCCTCTTAAATATAACCAATGAACTGGCCTCAACTACCCTCTGTGGCAGAGTTCCAGAGATTCACCACTCTCTGTGTGAAAAAAGTTCTTCTCATCTCAGTTTTAAAGGATTTCCCCCTTATCCTTAAGCTGTGACCCCTTATCCTGGACTTCCCCAACATCGGGAGCAATCTTTCTGCATCTAGCCTGTTCAACCCCTTAAGAATTTTGTAAGTTTCTATAAGATCCCCTCTCAATCTCCTAAATTCTAGAGAGTATAAACCAAGTCTATCCAGTCTTTCTTCATAAGACAGTCCTGACATCCCAGGAATCAGTCTGGTGAACCTTCTCTGCACTCCCTCTATGGCAATAATGTCCTTCCTCAGATTTGGAGACCAAAACTGTACGCAATACTCCAGGTGTGGTCTCACCAAGACCCTGTACAACTGCAGTAGAACCTCCCTGCTCCTATACTCAAAATCCTTTTGCTATGAATAAAATGCCATGGCAGTAATGGCCATTCCGACCAACTCAGAGAGAGTGTTCCTGTACAGTCCCAATTAACAACAGAATATAAAACTCAGGCAACACACAAACGCAGGCAGCTGCTGGGTCAGTGTAGATCAGAAGAACGTTAGCCTTCCATGTGTAGCTAATTATGCCCTGGGGCATGTGGACACTTTGGGTTTCAAAGGAAATCTGGAAAGGGCTGGGAATGGAAAAAAACTAATCGACGGGTGATATTTTAATTGGAATAGTTATGAAAAGAACATTTCACATCAGGATAGGATGTGAAGCTGGGATAAAATGGACCTGGTGGTCATTGTGTTTAAGAAGGAACTGCCGGGGGCTTTGACCTCGACTTCAGGAGGGAAATGGAATGCAGGGGAGAGACAAGAACTTTGCCTTCCATCACAGTGAGGAGGAGAGCCACTGTGATGGATGTTTATGTGAATAGTGTTGGTGTGTGTTTTGGTTCTTTTATTGTATGGCTGCAGAAACTACATTTCGTTTGAACCTCATGTGAGTTTCAAATGACAAATAAAGGTATTGCATTGTATTGTATTGAACTGCAGATGCTGGAAAATCGAAGGTAGACAAAAATGCTGGAGAAACTCAGCGGGTGCAGCAGCATCTATGGAGCGAAGGAAATAGGCAACGTTTCGGGCCAAAACCCGGAAGGGTTTCGGCCCGAAACGTTGCCTATTTCCTTCAGGATTTCAACCTGAAACATTGCCTATTTCCTTCGCTCTATAGATGCTGCCTCACCCGCTGAGTTTCTCCAGCATGTTTATCTACTGGTGAGCATTGGTCAGCGTGAACTCGTCTCAGAGGGCCAAAGTGCTTGTTTCCACACTGTATCACTAAACAAAGATATTTGGAAATCAGGAGTACAAAGTCAGTTCTGGCCCTGCTCAGTTGAGGACAGGCTTGACGTGAATCAGCATGGCCTCTGCTGGTTATTGATTACCGTGTCATCTACTATCCAGGAGGATTAAATCAGAAACTGGATATTAAAGATGACAGAGTTGTGGATTGTGAAGCTGGAGGCAGAGAAGTAGCTGGGACTGGAGGATGGGGAATAGGTACAAGTCCAGGTGAGACACCTGGTTGAACAGCCAGCCATCACCTAGAGGAACGTGACATCTGTACTCACCAAAGAGGAGCCTGAAGACCCCCAGGGAGGCTGGGTCGGTGGGCCGGTGCAACAGGCAGACAAACCGGTGCCAACTTCTGAAATCGGACAACTCAAACCCAAAGATCCTCTTCATTTTGCTCTCGTTCTGCATCATCACCGCCTCCTTCTCATCATTGCCTCTGGCCCGCTGAGGCTCACCTGGAACAACAAGACACCTTAGTGAAGCAAGGGCGACCCAACCTAACCCCACCCTCCGGCACGGGGCCCGTGTGGGGTCGTGTGGGGTAGCCAGGGCAAGCTGGAGGTGACATGGGGAGAATGAAGGTGCCCAGGAAGGAACTGCAGATGCTGGTTTAAATCACAGATAGGCACACAATGCTGGAGTAACTCAGCGGGACAGGCAGCATCTCTGGAGAGAAGGAATGGGTGACGTATTGGGTCAAGACCCTTCTTCAAATGGTACTAGCTCGATGGGCCAAAGGGCTTGCTTCTATGCCCCATGACTCAGGAAATGGTGAGTGTTGTATGTAGTTCCAGACACACTCACCCACACACACTCACAGAGACACACACACACACACACAAACTCACACTCACACAGAGACCACACAAACTCACACACACACACAGAGACACACACACACACATACACACACACACACACAGTCACACACACACACACACACACACACACACACACACACACACACACACACACACACACACACACACACACACACACACACACACACACACACACAAACACACACACACACACACACACACACACACACACACACAACACACACACACACACACACACACACACACACACACAACACACACACACACACACACACGGGGACTGTAGACGCTGGCCGACCCGCAGGGTGACCCCAGCACTGGGTGTTGATGGTCACCGGCTGCTCCGGACTCGCGTGTGGACGTGGACATTGGGGGGGGGGGGGGGGTCGTGAGAGAGGGTCGCCGGCTCCGGGACAGTTGCACTCACCCAGGGGCTTGTGGCTGTCTACCCCAGCCCGTCTCATCTCCAGCTCACCCGGCGCCGCGTCCCGTCACCTCCAACACACGAGCAGCGAGCCAGCTCCTCTCTCCTCTCCTCGCCTCTCCTCTCTCCTCTCTCCTCTCCCCTCCCCTCTCTCCCTCTCCTCTCTCCTCCCCCTCTCCTCTCTCCCTCCTCTCTCCCTCCCTCTCTCCTCTCCTCTACCTCCCCTCTCCTCTCCCTCTCTCCCTCTGTCTCTCCCCCTCTCTTTCCTCTTAATCTCCTCCTCTCCTCCCCCTCCCCTCTCCTCTCCCCCTCTCCTCTCTCTCTCTCCCCTCCCCTCTCTCCCCTCTCTCCTCTCCTCTACCCCTCTCCTCTACCCCTCTCCCCTCTCCCCCTCTCCTCTCCTCTATCCCTCTCTCCCTCTGTCTCTCTCCCCTCCTCCTCTCTCTTCTCTCCTGTACACTGGGCCGCTGCCGTGTCCCAGTGCTAGTGGAGCGGGTGGGGCGGGCGGGGAGTGAGGGTTGGTTGTGTGGGCGGGTTGTATTGCTGGCAGTACATGTCGCTGCCCAGACCCAGACTAACAAGGCGTTGTTTCATTCCGGAGCCGCGGGAAGGTGCTGTTTACTTCCAGGTCCAATATAAAATGATGTAAGGACTCTCCTTTAGGGAGGAGATGAGGAGGAATTTCACTGAAGGCTGCGGAGGCCAAGTCAGAGAGAGAGAGAGAGATAGATTCCTGATTAGTGCGGGTGTCAGAGGTTATGGGGAGAGGGCAGGAGAATGGGGTTAGGAGGGAGAGATAGATCAGCCATGATTGAATGGTGTCCACTTGGGCCGAATGGCCTGATTATGCTCCTATCAATTATGCCCATGAAACCCAGCGGCAGAAAATGAGGATCAAACATAGCAACATGGAAATTAGGTGCAGGAGTAGGCCATTCGGCCCTTCGAGCCTGCACCGCCATTCAATATGATCATGGCTGATCATCCAACTCAGTATCCCGTACCTGCCTTCTCTCCATACCCCCTGATCCATTTAGCCACAAGGGCCGCATCTAACTCCCTCTTAAATATAGCCAATGAACTGTGTGGCCTCAACTACCCTCTGCGGCAGAGAGTTCCAGAGATTCACCACTCTCTGTGTGAAAAAAGTTCTTCTCATCTCGGTTTTAAAGGATTTCCCCCTTACCCTTAAGCTGTGACCCCTTGTCCTGGACTTCCCCAACATCGGGAACAATCTTCCTGCATCTAGCCTGTCCAACCCCTTAAGAATTTTGTAAGTTTCTATAAGATCCCCTCTCAATCTCCTAAATTCTAGAGAGTATAAACCAAGTCTATCCAGTCTTTCTTCATAAGACAGTCCTGACATCCCAGGAATCAGTCTGGTGAATCTTCTCTGCACTCCCTCTATGGCAATAATGTCCTTCCTCAGATTTGGAGACCAAAACTGTACGCAATACTCCAGGTGTGGTCTCACCAAGACCTTGTACAACTGCAGTAGAACCTCCCTGCTCCTATACTCAAATCCTTTTGCTATGAAAGCTACCATTCGCTTTCTTCACTGCCTGCTGCACCTGCATGCCTACTTTCAATGACTGATGTACCATGACACCCAGGTCTCGCTGCATCTCCCCTTTTCCTAGTCGGCCACCATTTAGATAATAGTCTGCTTCCTGTTTTTTGCCACCAAAATGGATAACCTCACATTTATCCACATTATACTGCATCTGCCAAACATTTGCCCACTCACCCAGCCTATCCAAGTCACCTTGCAGTCTCCTAGCATCCTCCTCACAGCTAACACTGCCCCCCAGCTTAGTGTCATCCGCAAACTTGGAGATATTGCCTTCAATTCCCTCATCCAGATCATTAATATATATTGTAAATAGCTGGGGTCCCAGTACTGAGCCTTGCGGTACCCCACTAGTCACTGCCTGCCATTGTGAAAAGGACCCGTTTACTCCTACTCTTTGCTTCCTGTTTGCCAGCCAGTTCTCTATCCACATCAATACTGAACCCCCAATGCCGTGTACTTTAAGTTCTTCTCATCTCGGTTTTAAAGGATTTCCCCCTTATCCTTAAGCTGTGGAAATATCTCCTGCTTCAAGACAACCTTTTCCCATAAATGGCTCTGACGAATGTTGTTAATATTCCCATGATGTCCCATGAAGTTACTGTGCTACATAACCGCAAGTTACAGTGTGAGGGAGTTTTCCCAAGGCTGCAGCCAACATCTCCTCAAAGTGTCCACTTGCTGTTGTGTGTTGGTATTTGGATGAGGCTGGTAATGTCGTCTAAAGCACAGCCTAAAGCTGGAGGACAACTTGTTCTATTTGATCTTATTTGATTGTGCACCCCGGGTTGATTGCATTTGTCGAAGCAGGGTGGGCCATGTGAAGGTGGCAATCTCCCACCCAGGCTGGTAGTGTCACCAGACGTCTACCAGTAAAAAGCTTTACAAAAATACTAATTAAAAGCACCAGACAAATCCTTAAACCTGCTCCTTACGTTACTACATGTCTGCAGTTAATTGGCCAGAAGTTAATGATGTCTAAACCTGGCTCCCCATAATCTAGCTGGGGTAGACCTACATTTATGAATGAATAAGTTTGTTGGCCAAGTATTCACATACAAGGAATTTGCCTTGGTGCTCCGCACGCAAGTGACAACATGACACACAGTGACAGTTAGGAATGACTCATAAAATATTAAACATTAATAATAAAACATTATTGATTAAACGTGAATTAAATAAAATACCAGATCAAAGGGAGGCTACAGATTTTTGGTTATTGAGTAGCTACTACTCGTGGAAACAAGCTGTTTTTATGTCTGGCCGTGGCAACCTTGACCGTCCGGAGTTGCCTTCCAGAGGAAAGTGATTCAAAGAGTTTGAAAAACAAAACAAAGCCTCTGTGCAGAGTCCATGCAAGACTATTCCTTTTCTCCAGAGATGCTGCCTGTCCCGCTGAGTTACTCCAGCATTTTGTGTCTATCTTTGGTTTAAACCAGCATCTGCAGTTCCTTCCTACACAAGACTATCAGTATATGGATGGGGAACGGGAGTCGGCTCATATACTGCATGGGTGCACTGTTTAAAAGGAACCATAGCTGCATTGAGTGGATCAGTACAATGAATGCAAAGAAAGGCATGAGTGGGAAGCAAACTGCTGGTGGGCCTCAGCGGACCAGGCACCATCAGTCACCGCCACAGATGCTGCCTGACACACTGAACTCTTCCAGCACTTTGATTTTTACTCAAGATTCCAGCAGCTCGTGTTTCCGTAAATAAAGGCGTACTGGTTATATTGTGTAGGAAGGAACAGCAGATGCAGGTTTACACTGCAGATAGACACAAAATGCTGGAGTAACACAGCAGGACAGGCAGCATCTCTGGAGAGAAGGAATGGGTGACGTTTCGGACCTGAAGAAGGGTCTCGACCCAAAACGTCACCTATTCCTTCTCTCCAGAAATGCTGCCTGTCCCGCTGTGTTACTGATTATATTGTCATGTACTGTTTATATATCCTGATTACAACTCCTATCCAGCTCTTTGTTGATGCTCGGACTATCCTTGATCGGACTTTGCTGGCTTTACCTTGCACTAAACGTTATTCCCTTATCATGTATCTATACACTGTAAACGGCTCCACTGTAATCATGTATTGTCTTTCTGCTGACTGGTTAGCATGCAACAAAAGATTTTCACTGCACCTCCGCACACATGACCATAAACCAAACTGTAACTGTAATGTCCTGTCTATGCCATTATGAATAAACTACATATTTGAAATAAAGAAGATACATGTGTAACATCTGATCCAAAGCTCTTATCTCTGAGGCTGTAATATTCTGCCACTTCTCCATTGAGGAGCTAATCATTTACACAAAGAACAACAGATGTTGGAATTTGAGCAAAACACAATGACTCGAGTAACTCAGCAGGTCAGGCTTGCAGACAACATATCGGGCGGGGCGTGACTTAGTGTTGAGCTAACCTGTACAATCTGCTGGCATCTCTGGAGCAGAGAGGAAAGTTATTAACTGTGTGTTGTGACGTGTGTAGAGGTGCCACCACCACAGTGTGGAGTGGGTTATTTGTCTGCACTGTAGCAGCCTGTCAGAGGGCTGGTCTCAACTGCATGTTAATTAGGAAGGAAGCAGGAAGTTATGTGAGAAATGATGACATTTAAGTAGCAGGAAGTCCCCTGGAAAGTTTGTCGGAGTTACTTGGAGATTAAGTACATGACTGTCCTGGGCTGAAAGTTTACAAAGGACTGATATTGCAGTGGGAATCATGGCAGCAGCCACAGTAAGTAGAAGTGGGAGTGTGGTGGTGTATCAGCAGCTTTCACTGCTCTGTGTGCTTTGTGATTTAGCTTCTCCTGACTTCAGACCCACAGGCCCAGTTGGAGGCAGTTTCTCCACAGTCAGCCGGTGAGCTTGTTCACAACAGAACAGCCCCCTTTGCCAGACATCCTGCTACATCCTTATAGCTTTCTCTCCAGCGACATGTACGCTGAATTCTTGCTTTGATTCTCTGTAAAATATGCTGCACCTTTTGTTTTCTAGTTTTTTTTGACACACCTGATGATTTCTCTTTGTGGGAAAACGCCTTGGATTGTTGTATTCATGTTTATCTCATTGCCTCGTGAAAAGTGGACTCCCCTTTCAAAGAGCTAGAAGAGACACAAGGGGCCGAATGGACACCATTAATCTAATTAACCAAAAATGATTACTTTTTCAGTGCCAACAGTCTGTGTAGGTGCAGGGCCCTCTGTCATGGGTCTGTCATCGTGAGGTTTAAAACCTTATACTGCAATCTTGTAGAAAAATTACAGAAGGTGCTGGAGTAACTCAGCGGGTCAGGCAGCATCTGTGGAGAACATGGATAGGTGACGTTTCACAGAGTGCTGGAGTAACTCAGCGGGTCAGGCAGCATCTGTGGAGAACATGGATAGGTGACGTTTCACAGAGTGCTGGAGTAACTCAGCGGGTCAGGCAGCATCTGTGGAGAACATGGATAGGTGACGTTTCACAGAGTGCTGGAGTAACTCAGCGGGTCAGGCAGCATCTGTGGAGAACATGGATAGGTGACGTTTCACAGAGTGCTGGAGTAACTCAGCGGGTCAGGCAGCATCTATGGAGCTAAGGAAATAGGCAACGTTTCGGGCCGAAACCCGGAAGGGTTTCGGCCCGAAACGTTGCCTATTTCCAGAAGGATTTCGGCCCGAAACGTTGCCTATTTCTTTCGCTCCATAGATGCTGCTGCACCATTACTCAGTGGGTCAGGCAGCATCTGTGGAGAACATGGATAGGTGACGTTTCACAGAGTGCTGGAGTAACTCAGTGGGTCAGGCAGCATCTGTGGAGAACATGGATAGGTGACGTTTCAGGTTGAGACCCTTCTTCAGACTGTTTGTGGTGGGGGCTGGGGGGGGGGGGGAAAACTGGAAGAGAGGAGGGGCAGGACAGAGCCTGGTGAGTGATAGGGGGATTGAGATTGGGGGGGGGGGGGGGGGGGGGGGTTATAGGCAGATGTTTGGACAAAGTCCACAGATGAAAAGACTGAAGGGGTGAGATGAGGATAGAAGAAATGTGAATTGTGAAGCCAGAGGATGGAATGTGTGGAAGTGAAGGGGGAGGGGAGAACTAGTTGTGTGTCTAGGAGGGGTACAGGGAAGAGGGGGGGGCGGAGAGAAGGGGATGGTTTGTTCTTTCGTTACTGAGATTGGAGAATTCGGTGCTTACAGATTTGCGATAGACCTTTGTGTGTGGGAAGGAACTGCAGATGCTGGTTTAAACCGAAGATAGACACAAAAAGCTGGAGTAACTCAGTGGGACAGGCAACATCTCTGGAGAGAAGGAATGGGTGATGAGTTACTGCAACAGAGGCTTGCCTTGCCCAACTCTGACTATCTGAAACAATAAATCTCACTATGACGTTGCATCTGAAACATTCACCCAGGGCAAGTTCCTGGAGCTTGGCTAATTGTACATTTGCAGTGGGAACATATCTCCGTTGCGGTGAGACAGCATAGTCTTCCCCTTGTGTAACATCATCGCAATAGGTTCAAGGTGAAGGGGAAAAGATTTAATAGGAACCTGAGGGGTGACTTTTTCACACAGAGGGTGGTGGGTGTATGGAACAAGCTGCCAGAGGAAGTAGTTGAGGCTGGGACTATCCCAACGTTTAAGAAACAGACAGGTACATGGATTGGACAGGTTTGGCGGGATATGGGCCAAGCGCAGGCAGGTGTGACTAGTGTAACTGGGACATGTTGGGCGGTGTGGGCAAGTTGGGCCGAAGGGCCTGTTTCCATGTTGTATCACTCTGTGACTCTTTGACAATGTTGCCATTATCTACTCACTCTGCACAGGAGGTTTGTTCCTCAGGCCGAGCAAATACTGTACATATCTGCATTTAGTGATTCACCTGAAAGACCAGGTAGATTGGGGAGAAACCTGCTCAATGTGTCAACTATGTGACGGCAGAGAGTGTGTGTTCCAATGTGCCTCGCTGAATCAAACTAGGATTGGATTGTAAACTGGTGGGACTGGCCGATATTACAGATGGTATTGGAAATGTACTGGGGCTGAAATGTCTGAGATATTTCAAGGTGAATTCACTACCCTGTGTGACATGCTCGCAATATTATGGGACAGTGAGAATTGCATTGTTCTGTTTCGGGGCAAATGACAATAAAACAGTCTGGACCCTTCTGCAATATCTGATCATTAATGTTATTGTGAAAGTAACAGGGGCTGAGATGTGCAGAACTCACATTCTGCAAGATTATAGCTGATCTTTTAACCCTGCCCCATTTTCCAGAGATATCCTCTCATTCCATGATTCTTGGATGTCCAGAAATCTATCAAAACATAGAAACATAGAAATTAGGTGCAGGAGTAGGCCATTCGGCCCTTCGAGCCTGCACCGCCATTCAGTATGATCATGGCTGATCATCCAACTCAGTATCCCGTACCTGCCTACCCTACATACACATAGATACAGACAAACATCAACTTCTCCTTTGAAGGAAAACAACTGGGGTTCACCATCTCTGGCCTGTGCTACCAATTTCAAAGATTCAGCAGCCTCAGGGAGTGAGCTAATTCTGTCCTAAAAGAGCTACCCTTATACCCCTTATTCTGAAGCTACTGCTGGTCTGAGACTCGTGGGTCAGGGGAAACATCTGACCCATCAGCTGTCTTGCTATTCTGTATGTTTCAATGGGATCTCATCATGAGGGATGGGTAATAAATGCTGTCTTGTTGAGGAGACCACATTGTGATCATGTTGTATGCAACACGCTCACTCCCAAACAGTTGGTCAGTGTGGCAAGGGGCATTAGTCAAACCCAAAGGGACACTCGACCTCCAGTGAGTGTGAACACACAGCTGAAGATACAATCACTTGATAGTGAGCGGTGAGTGGCTGTTCCTATTGCTGACCATAGCTCGCTAACCTCGTTATCTCTTGGTAACCCACAGTGGCTGCCTTAACCAGATACACACAGAGTGCTGGAGTAACTCAGCGGGTCAGGCAGCATCTGTGGAGAACATGGATAGGTGACGTTTCACAGAGTGCTGGAGTAACTCAGCGGATGCAGAGTGCTGGAGTAACTCAGCGGATGCAGCAGCATCTAAGGAGCTAAGGAAATAGGCAACGTTTCGGGCCAAAACCCGGAAGGGTTTTGGCCCGAAACGTTGCCTATTTCCAGAAGGATTTCGGCCCGAAACTTTGCCTATTTCCAGAAGGATTTTGGCCCGAAACGTTGCCTATTTCCTTCGCTCCATAGATGCTGCTGCACCATAACTCAGCGGGTCAGGCAGCATCTGTGGGGAACATGGATAGGTGACGTTTTGGGTGGAGGAGACTCTTCATTAATGGGGATACCTGCTGATATTGGTCTATGATCTGCAACATAGGCACATGTTATCCCACTAGAGGCTTGGAGTCCAACAGCATGAAGACAGGCCCTTCAGCCCAACTTGCCCATGCCAACCAAGATGCATGGCCCAACTACACTAGTCCCACCTGCCCGCGATTGGCCCATGTCTCTCTATACCTGTCCTATCCACGTACCAGTCCAAATGTCATTTAATTTCACCGAGACAGAAACTGGAATCTCCCTTAAACATCCTGCGTCAGTGGTATGTGGCGAATGCTGGCTGTCGGAGGTTGCGACAACATTCTGGTTCAACCTGTTACATATCTTGAACTAATTGGAAGCAGGCAGTGTAAAGATGGGCATTGAATCAACAGGCTGCTGTTGTTTATATAATGCCAGAGTACTGGAGATGAAATAAGCTGAGCTGAACACATTGGCCACATCTTGTCCCATTTATCTGACCCCATGGGGTTTTTATAGAAGTAAAATACTTCAAATCTCTACGTGAAACTTGGATAAAAGGCTGCAATTGCACCCTTGTTATTTTATTTTAAATTAGTTGCAGGTGACCGAGATATTAATGACTGATCGCTGGTTCTTTTGCTGCTGATTGGAGATGATGAGTTCTATTCCACATACCAGGAACAATTTAAACAAGCCAAATAACCTACAAACCGCACGTTTTGGGGATGTGGGAGGAAACCGGAACACCCGGAGAAAACCCATGCGGTCACAGGCAGAACATGCAAACTCCATACAGACAGCATCCATGGTTGGGATCGAACCTGGGTCTCTGGCGGTGGGAGGCAGCAGCTCTACCCGCTGTGTCACAGTGCCACCCTACATACACATAGATACAGACAAACATACACAAATAAGCACAAATTATACAAAAATGACATTTAAAATTCTAAAAGATTCTGAAAAATAACATAATTAGAAAAGAAGAGGTGTAGTGTGACTGTGCAAGGGGTGGGATGAAGGTTTCTATTGCTGAGGTGAGATACAGCACGGAAACAGGCCCTTCAGCCCACCGAGTCTGTGCTGACCAGCAAACCCCATGCATTAACACTATCCGACACACACTAGGGACAATTTACACTTATAACAAGCCAATTAACCTGCAAACCTTGGAGTGTGGGAGGAAACCGAAGTATCTCGAAGAAAACCCACGCATGTCAACGTGCAAACTCCGTACAGACAGCACCAGTAGTCAGGATCGAACCCGGGTCTCTGGCGCTGTGAGGCAGCAGCTCTACCCGCTGCACCACCGTGCCTGCCGCCTGCTGTGGAGGTTGGTTCAAGAGTCTGATATAGTGTGGAAGTTTCTACAGTTGAACCTGGTGTTGTGGCACTGGAGGATTCTGCACTTCCTGCCCCCTGTAGCAGGGGGAAGAGGGCATGGTCTGGATGGGGGTGGGATCATCTTGGGGCAGTGCCTCATGAAGATGCTCCATTGACCGATGCTGACCGTTCTGTGTCGTGTCCATTCTCCATGTGACCCTTGACCACTGTGTTGACCACTGCTGCATTCTCTTTGCCAGGCGGACAACCGGATAAGCGATGGCCGTGTACGCAGCCTCCAGAGTGACGTGGAAGGGGTGAAGACCATCATGTCCGAGAATGTTGACCGGATACTGGCACGTGGTGAGAAGCTGGATGACCTTATGAACAAGACTGAGGACCTGCAAGCCAGTGTAAGTTGTAGACAGACACAACATGCTGGAGTAACTCAGTGGGTCAGACAGCGTCTCTGGAGAAAAGGAATAGGTGACGTTTTGGGTGGAGACACTTCTTCAGACTGAGAGTCAGTGAAAAGGGAAACGAGAGATATAGATGGTGATATAGTTGTTAACTGTGAGCTAGGTGAAAATGAGTTGCAGATAATGAGACTCAACAAGGTGACTTTGTAACTAGTACAACAACTTACATGGGGGTGGGACGGAGAGAGAGGGGTCGCAATGGTTATTTGAAATTAGAGAAGGCAATGTTCATACCGCTGGGGTGTAAGCTGCCCAAACACAATATGAGGTGCTGTTCCTCCAATTTGCATTTGGCCTCACTCTGACAGTGAAGGAGGTCAGTGTGGGAATGGGAGGGGGAGTTAAAGTGTTTAGCAGTGCATATTGGTGATTATTATGCAGGTAGTCCTGGAATTTCTCCTTCAGTTGCACTTAGTTAAACTCAGTGACAAATTGAGGTCTGGGTTCCTTAGTATTTCTGGGGATTATTAAAGTTCTTGTGGCAAGCTCTAAAGAAAAGCAAAAACAGTCTTTCAATTTTCTGCGAAATATTTATCCCTTTACCAAAATGATTGTCACATTTATATATAAAGTGCCTTGAAAGTCGTGAGGTTATAATAACTAAAATATCAATTGTATTAGGTTTATTAAATGTTCCTTAATAAGGGAAGAGAGGTGGAGATGAGACATCTTGGTGTGGAGTTTACAGTGAGAGTTCTAGAGTGGAGGCATGGATGAAAAGTTAGCCACAGTAGTTCCATAGTAGGAGGGCATTCGGTCACCAGGACTGGGGGCCAGTTTCATGTAACTAGTATTTATACTTTTTCTTTGCAGTCTGAACACTTCAAGACCACGTCACAGAAAGTGGCACGGAAATACTGGTGGAAAAATACCAAGATGATCATTATCCTGGTTGTCATTGTAGTTATTATACTGACCTTGATCATTCTCTTTGCCACACATGTCATCCCGTCCTAACCATTGACGTTTCTCAGCTCATTGTTTCTGGGCTATAATATCATCAGTTTATTTCTTCCAGTTACCAACCTATTGTCAATGATGTAGATGTTTCCCCGTTCATTTTGATCTGTATATTTTCAGGATAGATTCAGCTGTGCACAGATATCAATTCCTTTGTAAAAACTTCCTAATGTTAAAGTTGACAATAAAGTATTAGAAAAAACACACAAAAAATAGCAAAACCATTATTCCTTTTCTGTGAATCATGTGCCCTACAAGGTGGGGGAACTTGGTGCTAGTTACAAGAGCTTCAATGTACAGGTATGTGTATCGAGTATCTCCTGTTCAGACACACACACACACACACATTACACACAGAACCGGGACCATATAAAGTCTCATTCATACTGGACCACCAGCATTCCAATACAGGCTACAGAATGAAGATTCATTAACCATATCCATATGTGATATAGCAAGGTGTGGGAAGGAACTGCAGGTGCTGGTTTACACCAAAGATAGATGCAAAATGCAGGAGTAACTCAGCGGGACAGGCAGCATCTCTGGAGAGAAGGAATGGGTGATGTTTTGGGTCGAGACCCTTCTTCAGACGACAAGAGAAATGGGACAAACTAGTTCATGTAGATCACACTGCTTAACATAATAACGAGGTGAGCATTGATATTTCTAGTCCTTTGGGAGATGGTTATTGTTGATGTTACTCTGCTGCACTAAAGCCTCAGTTCATGATCAGCTCTGGAATCTCAGTGAAGATGTGAACTTTACCTACAAAGGTCTTTTCTCCCACGTCTCCTGTAAGTGTACAGCTCCTGAGGGTCACAGCTTTTAGCCATTCTTCCCGTGTGAGTCTGAGTGATAAAATCTGGCTGGACATGAGCAAGGTCAGAGCAAATTCACGCCCTCTACAGCCACATGTCAAAGGCCAAAGGTCAAATACCAAAGGCCTGGACAGAATGGACGTGGAGAAAATGCTTCCACGAGTGGGAGAGTCTAGGACCAGAGGGCACAGCCTCAGAATAAATAGCCGCACCTGTAATGTGGAGAGATGAGGAGGAATTTATTTATCCAGAGGGTGGTGTCAGGTCATTGAGTGTTGTTAAAGTTGAGATTGTTAGGTACTTGTTTAGTTCGGAGCGGGCAGGAGAATGGGGTTGAGAGGGAAAGATAGATCAGCCATGATCGACTGGCAGAGCAGACTCTATGGGCTGAATGGCCTAAGTCTGCTCCTGTCTTATGGTCTTATGGATAACAAGAACTTAATTTAATCCACTCTTCCTAGTGTAAGATCTTTACTGAATCTGGCACATGGGGCCAAAGACATGGTCTGAAGAAGGGTCTCGACCCGAAACGTCGCCTATTTCCTTTGCTCCATAGATGCTGCCTCACCCGCTGAGTTTCTCCAGCATTTTTGTCTACCTTCGATTTTTCCAGCATCTGCAGTTCTTTCTTAAACAAAGACATGGCCTTTCCTCATTCACAGAGTAAGTGACAGAATGTGTGTTTGGTGTGAGCTGGGCTCAGTCTGACTGAGCCGTGCAGGGCTCGGATAAACAGATAAGCAACCACAGGATGGAACAAGTGACGATAGTGCAGCTTTTTCTTGTATCAAAATTAATTAATTTTATTTCGATCACGATACTGCATACAACCAAGCGGTGGTGCCACACCCACCACCACAGTCCTAAATCACCAAATGATCTAAATGTACAAGCCAGTATGTTACAATCCTTATAAATAGCCTAAATAACTACTATAGAGCTATGTCCCTCACTAACTCCACCTGGGCACGGACCTACCCCAGACTGTGGCTCGGAGCAAGATAGTGCAACGTGTAACATTGCTCCTTCCCCTGCTGTGTTGTGCAATCTATATTGTAACAGATGCAAGCGTTCTCACTGTGAAGTGGCTCTACAAATATTTGAGTATGCACTACACACACACATTGACCAACATAACCATCTCTTAACTGCCTCGCAGGCAGAAAAAAGTGTAGAACTGTGGCTTTTGTAACTTTCTGCCTTAGTTTAACGTGAAAGATTCAAGTCTTCTTGTCTGAATGGGCGACAGGACTACATCTTGGGTCATTTTTAAAGGCACTGTGCTTCTTTTCCCACTTTCCTCCTCTCTGTGTGTGCTCATCTCTCCCTGGGGAACTACTTCACGGACTGCAGCGGGTAGAGCTGCTGCCTCACAGCGCCAGAGACCCGGGTTCGATCCTGACTATGGGCGCTGTCTGTACGGAGTTTGTACATTCTACCCGTGCGTTTTCTCCGAGATCTTTGGTCTCTTCCCACACTCCAAAGACGTACAGGTTTAATTGGCTTGGTATAAATGTAAATTGTCCCTAGTGTGTGTAGGATAGTGTTAGTGTGCGGGGATCGCTGGTTGGCACGGGCTGATGGGCTGAAGGGCCTGTTTCTGCGCTGTATCTCTAAACTAAACTAACCTAACAGCTGGCACCGTTCCACGTCCCATTCTGAACGTTTATCCAGTGACCTCTGGCTGCTCTGTTTTTCTCCCACATCCTCCAGATGTATAGACCAGCTTGTGGGTTAGTAGAATTTGTGAGGAGAAATCAAACAATGGGAAGAATGAAATGGGATTAGTGGAGTCGATGTTTGACAGCTGGCAGGAGGGGAATTTGTAATGTATCACGTAAACTTGTTAGAAAGTTAGAGAGCAAATATGAAGGCTAGGTTCGAAACGCTAAAACTTACATGATTCAAAGTGGTCTCTCAATAGAGCACAGATCCTGTTTCTGAGCTAAATATATCTATATTTTCTCATCTAAAATACATGTTGAGACATAAATGACGTTGGTCCTGGAAGCGGCATAACCAAGTGTGATGGGAGGTTTCAGGAGATTTCGACACAAAATGCTGGAGTAGCTCAGCGGGACTGGGGAATGGATGAGGTTTCAGGTCGAGACCCTTGTTCAGACTCTAGGAGGAGGAATCACTGGAGGGTGAAGATGAGCTGGAACTCCTGGTGATCTCAGCCCTCTCCCCATCACGGATCTCTGTAACTAACTGTTGTACAGTTATTCCTCACGCTGCCTTACTCATTGCAACAGCATTACAGAATGAAGAAGTGGAATCACTCACGTGCCTGTCGAGGGGAACTGGGTGCTGGCTAACTGACTAAGGCCAGTCTCTGTGAACCCAATTCTTTCTAAATCTATTTCTGGCCGTTGTGCCTCAGCATGGGGGCCCAACGTTGGTGTGTAAATCTCAGCATGGGGGGCCAACATTGGTGTGTAAATCTTAGCGAGGGGGGCCAACATTGGTGTGTAAATCTCAGCATGGACGGCAACATTGGTGTGTAAATCTCAGCATGGGGGGCCAACATTGGTGTGTAAACCTCAGCATGGGGGGCCAACATTGGTGTGTAAATCTCAGCATGGGGGTCCAACATTGGTGTGTAAATCTCAGCATGGGGGGCCAACGTTGGTGTGTAAATCTCAGCATGGAGGGCCAACGTTGGTGTGTAAATCTCAGCATGGAGGGCCAACATTGGTGTGTAAATCTCAGCATGGGGGGCCAACATTGGTGTGTAAATCTCAGCATGGAGGGCCAACGTTGGTGTGTAAATCTCAGCATGGAGGGCCAACGTTGGTGTGTAAATCTCAGCATGGGGGGCCAACGTTGGTGTGTAAATCTCAGCATGGGGGGCCCAACGTTGGTGTGTAAATCTCAGCGAGGGGGGGCCAATGTTGGTGTGTAAATCTCGGCTGTCACTTGCTGCTCCAGAGTTACGTTGGCAGCAACATTGAATCAATGAAAATTCATAAGTTCATAGGTGATAGGAGCAGAATTAGGCCATTCGGCCCATCAAGTCTACTCTGCCATTCAATCACGGCTGAACTAGCTCTCCCTCCTAACCCCATTCTCCTGCCTTTTCCACATAACCCCTGACACCCACACTCATCAAGAATCTATCTATCCCTGCCTTAAAAATATCCACTTGGATATTGGCCTCCACTTGCCCAAGTGGGACAAGCCCATTACAGGTGCCACACCTGCATCTATTCAGTGATGTGGAAAGTTGCCCAGTTTGTCAGCTTCACAAATAGCAAGATCGATCAAATCCAGATGGTCAATAACTGGCCAATCATTACCAGAGGGATGTGTACACAGCAAATACTGGAGCTTCACCTGTACGGATTGTTTAGGTGACGTTTCTGCCTGTCCCGCTGAGTTACTCCACCTTTTTGTGTCTATCTTCGGTTTAAACCAGCATCTGCAATCCCTTCCCACACAGGATTGTTTACATACTGGACAGTGGGAAAAGAGGTCAAAGTCTGGTATCTCTTGCGATTACTTCTGAAAATGCCGTAAAATGCCGTAATTCACCAGCACTACTTCTAATCCAGTACACTGCACAAACTTATCACAATATGCGCTCCTTGAGAAGGTATAAACCAAACCCAGGCTGGGCCACCACTCTCTGAAGCTCCTGGCTCTATCTAGTCCTCAGGAGTGACCCCGAGTCTCCTGTCTGCTGCCACTTTCATTATTCATCCCACTCCCACCCTGACCTCCCCATCAATGACCGCCTGTACTCAGGCCCTCTCATAGATGAACTGAGGCCCCCAAAACAAGATCCCTTTGAAGCAGACAGGCATGAGGCCCGTGCCAAATGGCTCGTTGCTCCCCCTCTGATAGGGCCTGTCTGTACCATGTGAGCTTGAAGGACATCACCTCACCTACTGCCAGGGCACGTGCAGCCTCGACACTGTGTCAAGTTCCACAGCTTCAAGTAACTTGGTTACTTTACCATCACTGAGTTCTCTGGGAGTTGCAGGAGCAGCTCAGATGTTGGGCATTCACCTCCAGACGACACAAAGCTTTGCAACCATCTGCAAGACACAGCTTGCAAAGGCAACGGATGAATGAAGGTCTAACATTACGTAACCCTCAACAACATGTAGCACAAAGCGGCTCATTTGGCTGAAACACAAAACTTCTCAAACTTCCAGTAACTCTTGCTCTCCCTCTCTCCCTGCCCCCATCTCTCTCCAGAGATGCTGCCTGTCCCACTGAGTTACTCCAGCATTACCCGTCGACCAACGTTATCACCCATTGCCTGCAGATCCACACACAATGTGTACCATCCGCTCAGCTGTTCCATCTCCTCACTTTCACCCCCACCACCCCAACTCCATCTCCCCGCCCACGGCCTCGCTCATCAAGGAGGGCACAGCACCACCACTCGGATATAGACACAAGGAACCACAAGTGCTGATTGCAAAATAAAAGTCACAAACTGCTGGAGTAACTCAGCAGGACACAAGGAACCGCAAGAGCTGATTGCAAAATAAAAGTCACAAACTGCTGGAGTAACTCAGCAGGACACAAGGAACCGCAAGTGCTGATTGCAAAATAAAAGTCACAAACTGC
Source organism: Leucoraja erinaceus (assembly GCF_028641065.1). NCBI lineage: Eukaryota > Metazoa > Chordata > Chondrichthyes > Rajiformes > Rajidae > Leucoraja > Leucoraja erinaceus. The sequence continues at coordinate 14,875,026 of NC_073411.1, read as the reverse complement.
TGGAGTAACTCAGCAGGACAGGCAGCATCTCTGGAGAGACCCTTCTTCAGACTGAGTCAGGGGAGAGGGAGACACAGAGATAAGGAAGGGCGAGGTGTGAAAACTACAGATCAAAGCAGACGATGCTAAGGAAGTGTAGAATGGTTTGTTGTTGACTGTGGGGAAGGCTCAACTAGTCAGACAATCAGTAAAACTAATCAGGAGGGCAGTGAACGGAGAACTAGGGTGGGGGAGGGACATGGAGAGTGGGAAAGCAAGGGTTACAAAGTTATAGAAGTCAATATTCAATCCACTGGGTGAGATAGTCTGAACTGAACACGGTCTGGCCCATCTGCTTGCTGGATGGCCACAAGAGGGAGACTAACCTTCAGTCAGACAGGCTTTGGGGCCTTTAACTGTAACATGGACAGAGTTGGTGCATCGTGCTGGTAAACTGTGTCTATTAGCCATGAGCAGAGCAAGTGCCTTGTGATTTCCCACGCTGAGAAGCACAAGCTATTTCTATCCGACATGCAAGGGATTCCCAGCCACTGATCTAAACCGTAATGCCCCTGTCCCACTTAGGAAACCTGAACGGAAACCTCTGGAGACTTTGCGCCCCACCCAAGGTTTCCGTGCAGTTCCCGGAGGTTGCAGGTGGTTCCCGGAGGTTGCAGGTAGTGGAAGCAGGTAGGGAGACTGACAAAAACCTCTGGGAACCGCACGGAAACCTTGGGTGGGGGGGGGGGAAAGTCTCCAGAGGTTTCCGTTCAGGTTTCCTAAGTGGGACAGGGGCATTAGGATGAATGTTTATGGTCCACTACCCGGTTTGTCATTCTGAGAGAGAATGTCGCGGTCAAAGCTGCCACTGTTTGCCTCACACATCAAGGCAGAGACACCCACTTAACTGGGGCTAAATGACCCCACAGCTCTGGAGGTGAGGTGGAGGTGGGGACGGGACGGGGGCAGGACAGGTGGCAGAGTTTCCTCCACAGAGTGGTGATGAGACAGAGTACAGGAATGAGATTGAGAACCTCGTGTCCTGGTGTTGAGCCAACAACCTTTCTCTCAATGACACCGAGACAAAGGAGATAGTGATTGACTTCAGGAAACAAAGCGGTTCACATTCCCCAGTTTGCTGAAGTAGCAATGGTAGAAAACTTCAAATTCCTAGAGTCAATATCACCAACAACTTTTCCTAGCCCACCAATATTGAAGCAACGACCAAGAAGGCACACCAACACCTCTAGTTCCTTAGAAGGCTTAGGAAGTTTGGCATGTCCCCTACAACTCTCACCAACCTCTACAGATGCGCCACAGAAAGCATTTTATCCGGATGCATCACAACTTGGTTTGGGAACAGCTCCATCCAAGACCGCAAGGAATTGCAGCGAATTGTGGACACAGCCCAGACCGTCACACAAACCAACTTCCCTTCTATTGACTCAGTTTATACCTCACGATGCTTCAGCAATGCCAACAGCAAAAACCAGCAGGATGCTCCTCAGCTTCTTCCCGCAGGCTATAAGACTGATAAACGGACTTAGCCCCCTGCCAAAGTATCGCGCACCAACCACCAACCTGGACACACTGCAGCAGCTGTCGATCGGAACGCCTGTTGATGTTTAGTAGAGAGTAGAGTGTTTAATTTAATTTGTTCATGATATATGTATTTTTATTTCTATTTACTTGTTGTTATTTGTACTGCACACTGAATGGACACTGGTTGAGCAACGTTTTTTTGTTTCCTCTGGGTATGTGAGTACTCAGGAAAATGACAATAAAGATTTACTGATACTGATACTGAGCATCATCAAGGACGAGTCGCACCCTGATCACTCCCTCTTCTCCCCTCTCCCATCGGGCAAGAGGTACAGAAGTGTGAAAACACACTCCAGATTCAGGGACAGTTTCTTCCCTACTGTTACGAGGCAACTATCACAACCAGAGAGCAGTGCTGAACTACTATCTACCTCATTGGTGATTCTCGGACTATCCTTTGATCAGACTGTTGGCTTTACCTTGCATTAACTTTTATTCCCTTATCATGTATCCATCTATACACTGTAAATGGCTCAATTGTAACCATGTGTTGTCTTTCCGCTGACTGGTTAGCACGCAACTTTTCACTGTACCTCGGTACAGGTGACAATAAACTAAAAGCAACTGAAACTGCCCGGTCCAACACAGATACTGACTTCTCCACTACTGAAGGGAACTACAGGCAGTAAAGCAGGAATGTATGACTTTCAAAAAGGATTTGAGTATAGCTGATATTGTCATAGTCCCACTTGGTGAGACCAGCCTGGCCCATTGCGCAGTCTCTGAGGAAGGACATTCCATAGAGGGAGTACCACCACCAGGGAAGGGATGTCAGTACAGGCACTGAAAAAAGACATGACCACCAGATTTAGAAGATTGAGAGGGGATCAAATAGACACAACATTCTTAAGAGGTGCTGGAGTAAAGATTGTCAGCGGGTCAGGCCAGCAAGGGTCTGTGGATAAAGAACCTGGATAGAAGACGTTTTTTCACACAGAGAGTGGTGAATCTGGAACTAACTCACAGAGGGTCAGGCCAGCATCTGTGGAGTTAGATGTGGCCCTGGATAAAGGTGGGGGTACGTTTCACGGGATACTGAGTGGATGGAGTAACTCATATTGATGGCGGGTCAGGCAGCATCCGTGGAGCTAAGGAAATAGGCAACTAATTTCTATGTTTCTATGTTTCTAAACTGTTGCCTATTTCCAGAAGCTAAACTTTCGCCCGGTCCAACACAGATACTGACTTCTCCACTACTGAAGGGAACCAAAACGTTCAAAAAGGCCTGATTTGTCCAGAAGGGCCCATTTTCCGATACCACCAAAAGATGTTACAGCCTATTTCCTTCGCCACCATAGATGCTGCTGCACCATAACTCAGCGGGTCAGGCAGCAGGAGAACATGGATCTGTGTGAGGAAGATTACTTCAGATAGAAGAAATGTCCCGCCTCAAAACGTTCTCCAAGAGTTGACATGGAAACATAACTCAGTGGGAGTCAGGCAGCATTCGAGCCTGCACCATTGGAGAATCATGGATAGGCGATGTTTCGATCCCCTTAGCCACAAGGGGGACCCTAACTCCCTCTTAAATGCCAATGAAGAAATGCCCCCCCTCAAAGAGTTCGTCACCACTCTCTGTGTGAAAAAAGTTCTTCTGCTTGACCCGGTGGGTGAGGTACTCCAGCACTTTGTGCCTTTTCTTTTGTAAACCAACATCTGCAGTTCCTTGTTTCTTCTCAGCAACCACCAGTCTGTTAAACAATGCACAACACCCACCACTATCTCAGATCTACAATGGACAGAGTCACTGTTTGCACTCTGGACTTTATTAAAACACTATTATGGTTATTAGTGTAATGTATTATTGATTATTATATATTTATCTGCATGTCATTACATTAAATTCCCCGTGAAGCTGCAGCTGATGAGAATGTCATCATTCCGTGGCTGCTACATATGACAATTAAACAATCTTGACTCTTGTCAGACACAACATGCTGGAGTAATTCAATGGGACTGGTAGGCAGCATCTCTGGAGAGAAGGAATGGATGATATTTTCTCGACCCAAAATATCACCCTTTCCTCTGCAGAGATGCTGCCTGTCCCGCTGAGTTACTCCAGCATTTTGTGTCTATCTTTGGTGTAAACCAGCATCTGCAGTCTATTGAACTGACTTGGTAACATAAACCGTAGTCAGTATTTTCAGGAGGCACGAGTAGAAGCCTTTGTCTTGCCCAGCTGCCATCTACACAATCCTCTACACACCACACACACACCTCCACTCACATTAGCTCAATGCTTCTGTAAATTGTAACTTGTCCCAAGTGTGTAGGGTAGCGCTAGTGTACAGGGGGGTCGCTGGTAGGCATGGAATCAGTGGGCTGAAGGGCCTGTTTCCACACTGTATCTCTAAAGTCTAATTTAAAGTCGAATGGAGTCACAAGAAACTGCAGATGCTGGAATCTTGAGCAAAACACAATGTGCTGGAGGAACTCAGCTGAACAAATAGTATTTGTGGAACTGCCTGACCCCTTGAGTTACTCCAGCACTTTGTGTATTGATCTATGGTGTGAATCTGTGGCAGTCTGAAGAATGGCCCTGATCCAAAATGCCCACCTGCCCATTTAACCTGCACAGATGCTGCCTGTCCCGCTGAGTTCCTCCAGCACTGTGAAGCATGAGTGGTCACACAATTGAGGAATGCCGGGAATGATTATACCTGGAATATTGTGCAGGAAGGAACTGCAGATGCTGGTTTAAACCAAAAACAGACACAAAATGCTGGAGTAACTCAGCGGGACAGTCAGCATCTCTGGAGAGAAGGGATGGGTGATGTTTCGGGTTGAGACCCTTCTTCAGACAACTAGTGACAAACCAGCGGGCGGGTGTTACAGGGAGCAAGGGGCCATTCACACACACACACTCACTCACTCACACTCACACACACACACTCATTCCCATACACACTCATTCACATACACACACTCACACTCATTCACACACACACACACACTCATTCACACACACACACACACACACACTCATTCACATACACACTCATTCACATACACACACTCATTCACATACACACTCATTCACATACACACACTCATTCACACACACACTCATTCTCATACACACACTCATTCACACACACACTCATTCACATACACACAGTCATTCACACATAAACACACACACTCATTCACATACACACATTACACACACTCATTCACACACACTCATTCGCATACATACACACTCATTCACACACACACACACACACTCATTCACACTCACACACTCATTCACTCCAGCGGGCGGGTGTGAGAGTAAGTTCGAAACACACCGAGTGTGAGTGCAGATTCCCGGAAGAGATGGGACTTGTTTGACGAGAAAGTGGAGGCGGGGAAACTCTGTCCGCCTTCACTTCAGCAGCAGATCCAGCCCCGGCCCGGTTGATGCAAGGACGTGGTGGTGGTGGTGAGTGAGTGTGTGTGAGTGAGTACGGCTCCAACTACACATGTACTAACTAGACTGTACTAACTACGCTGTACTCACTGCCCTGTCTACACTGCACTGTCTACACTGCACTAACTCCACTGCACTATCTACACTCTATGCCGCTTCACCTCGGGCTGGGCGGTGGGAAAGCGAAAGTATAATGCCCGTGGTGTAAAGTTTGTAAGCGGGTTGACGAGGCTCCGTTCCCGGGGCAGCTGTGGACCAGGTCCCGCTAACGTGGAGCGGCCCGGCCCGGGGAAGGGGAGCGAGTGGGTGGGCTGTATGTCGGCGGCTCTGGGCTCGGCCCTACACCGGGACAGTGAGTGCTGCAGGCGGCTGGGACACGGTGGCTTCACCCCCCTCAATGCCCACAGGGCACTCGCACACAGAGTTCGGCTGAAGGTCCATTAGGAGCTGGTGGCCTCGAGGCGACCCATTGCTCTTTGTTTCAGCATCAGCAGCTGAAGTGTTGTCTGTCCGAACATTATCACAACTCATTGTCATTTAGTGTCACAGTGATACAGTATGGAAACAGGCCCTTCGGCCCAACTCGCCCACACGGCCAACATGTCCCACCTGCCTGCGCTTGGTCCTTATCCCTCCAAACCTGTCCTATCCATGTACCTGTTGTTTCTTAGACGTTGGGATAGTCCCAGCCTCAACTACCTCCTCTGGCAGCTTGTTCCATACACTAACCACCCTTTGTGTGAAGTTACCCCCCAGGTTCCTATTAGATATTTCCCCCTTCACCTTAAACCTGAGTCCTCTGGGCAAGAGACTGCTGCAAGGAATAACGTCCCAGCCTGCCCAACCTCTCCCTGTAGCTCAGGTTCCGAGTTCTGCCAACACCAGTGTAAAACTGAGCACAATCCTCTAAATGTGGCTTCACCAGATAGTGCTGTAATGCATGGTGACCAACACTGCTGGTTGAAGTTCTGTAGGAGACCAGGTACAACTGTTGCTGAAAGTCACGGTGCATCTTGGGGAGAGTTGAGTGGAAGGAGAGACGGACAGACAGACCTGGGTACGGCCACCGGCCCTGAAACACCAACCCTGAAACAACGGCCAGGGCAAAGGTGAACAGCACCAGGTAGAAATGGCCAGGTGGATCAACGCAATGGTGGTCCCTAGATCCTGCCCCATTGAACTTCAAACAGTGCGGCACAGGAACAGGCCCTTCGGCCCACATTGTCCATGCTGACCACGATACCAAGTTAAACTAATCCGTCCGTTCCCTGCATATCTAAATGCCCCTGAAATGTCACTACCGTATCTGCCTCGACCACCAACTCCAGCAGCAAAGTGTCCGATGACTCCATGCAGTTGGGCAAGAGCAGCAAACCCTATCTAGTGACTGAAGGGAAGTCTGAAGAAAGGTCTTGACCCAGAGTTGTGATAATGTTCCTTTTCTCCAGAGATGCTGTCTGACCCGCTGAGCTACTCCAGCTCTTTGTGTCCATCTTGACTCTTGACTTAACTCCCATCTAGTGACCGTTGACTACATTCATACAGCAGCCACTATGGTGAGAATGAGTGAACAATGCGCCTGCCAGGACTAGTCTCCTACTGTGCCTTTGTGCCTCTAAAGTCGCTAACACGTACCTCATTCATCCACAGCCAGCACGTCACACACACACACACACACACAGCCTCCACCACACACACACACACACACACACACAGACACAAACACACACACACACACACACACACACACACCCACACCACACACACACACCACATACACACACCCACACACACACACACACACACACACACACACACACACACACACACACACACACACACACACACACACACACACACACACACACACACACACAAACACACACCACACACACACACACACACACACACACACACACACACACACACACACACACACACTGCTCCCTGTTGTGAAGGTCAAAAGGAACAGCTGACTGTGTGTGTGTAGCAGCCGAACAGTGCGATGGCCCTTTGACGTGCGAATAAGGTGCCTGATACGGTGAGCTCATTGGCATAGAACCAACGGAACAAGGCAAGTTTATTCTGAAGGTACACAAAAATACTGGAGAAACTCAGCGGGTCAGGCATGATTGCTGGATAGAAGAATAGGGGATGATTCAGGACGGGACACTTGTTCAGACTGAGAGTGAAGGGAAACAAGAGACAGTGTATTGCCCCATGCATGTACACTGAGGTACAGTACAATAGACACGTCACCATTTTTGGCTCATCTAATTTACCTACATTTGGCCCTTATCACTCTAAAACTTCCTGTCCAGATATCTGTACAGATGTCTTTAATTATGTCCTTTTCCATATAATCATCTGTAGCTCATTCTAGATATGACGACACTGAGTAAAAAAAAACTGCCCCTCAGGTTCCTCTTAAATCTCTCTAAGTTTAGAAATCATCTAGGCTCGGCCCTTCGGGGAAAATGATCATGGCTGATCACTGTGAACCTGTTCTCTTCATGGCACATAAAAATGTATGAACTACCCTGGGCAGAGAGTTCCAATATTCACCACTCTCTGTGGAAAAAAGTTGCTCATTAGGTTTTAAAAATCCTTAAGCTGTGACCCCTTGACTTCAACATGGGAGTGTTTAACTAAGTTTTGTACGTTTCTATGTACAATGTTAAAACTAGAGAGTAAAACCAGTCATCCATTTTCAGTTGGGTCTGATGACGCCAGGATCCCTCGTGGCATCACTGATTAAACCTGTACGTAAGGTGTGGTCTCAGCAATATACATTGCAGTGAATCCCTGTCCTATACTCAAATCCTTTTGCAATGTCCATTCGCTTTCTTTGCATGGAGCCGACCTTCAATGACTGGTGACCATAACCCATCTCGCTGGGATACCAAAGAGTTGCATTGGGATGGGGGAACAGCAGTTTCCCCGAGGCAGAGCTAATCATTTGTATTCTATAATCCCGTCATGAACATTCCAACATCTTTCCGAATGTTTTACTGTGACCATTTATTTCAGGCCACAAATAATCCAGACCAAATGGATAAATTACATAAAGATGCGGAGGAGGTATTGGACATGATGCATGCGAATGTTGGTAAAGTAAAGGATCGAGGAGTCAAACTGGAAGTTCTAGATGAAAGGGCGGATGAGCTGTTGGCAGCTGTAAGTCATTCCCATGGCCTTTATGTTGGAATATTTGCTGTTTTAACATCTTCATTAATATCAGTCTATCATAAGCAACTTAAAACATATTAGTTCATTCCATGCAACATTATTGACTTTGTATCTATTTATTCATGGGATTGGACTATCATTCTTTTAATCTGGATTTTTAATTCATGTATTGTTTTAAAAGATATATAATTTATGATGCTTTTATAAGTGATATACTAATATTTTTAGTACTTTATGATATTTTTTTAATACGCAATGCATTTTTTTTTTAATGTATTGTTGCCCCTTGTCTGAACCTCGCGTCAGTAATAAAATGTGTTATTATTATTATTATTATCACTGGACATGGCAATATTTAACATCCATCCCCGTTTCTGATCTGATGATGTAGCTAAGTGTGAACACATTGGTGTGTATTAGTGAGTCACGTATAGACCCAGACTGGTAACAATGGCAGAATTCGGATTTCCCCCCTTGCCCCAAAGACCTGCTGGTTGGTCGGATAATTGGCTGCTATAAAATAGCCATAGTGTAGGTGGTGGTAGGAGAATCTGGGAGTGTTAAGGGTGTGAAAGAGAATGGGGTATCGGAAATAATCTGAAGAATGGGATTGATGTGGTCATTCTGTCAACCAACATAGATTTAACAAGGCAAATGTCTTCCTTATTTTTTCATAAGGAAATGTGATACTAAACAGTAGAATTAAGGTACTAATCTGACTCTACAGAGACATGTCACAACCCACCTTCAGTAGGTTGTCCATTCCTAGGGAACACATTCTGTTGTGGAGCCAACACAGAAAGAAAGCACAAGTTTGACCCTTGGAGCTGGCTGGACAATCTGTAGCAAAAACAAAACCAGATGCAGGAACTCAGTGGGTCAAGAATCATCTGTGGGAGGAATGGACAGCCCATCAAATGTTTCTTTTCAACTGAATCATCCCTCCTATTCTATTTTATACATCCAACAAGAGACTGCTTTATGAATCTTGAACTTTTTTCTTAAGATATAATTAGCCAAAATTCTCTCAAAAATATGTGATTACAAATGATAGGTACACAATTTCTAACTAACATGGCATTCAAAATGTGAAGTGTTAAATTTGTTTGTAAAGTACTTTTGAATTACCTTGAATTTTCAGACTTTAATGGCCCCAGAACCAGGGGCCACAGTTTAAGAATAAGGAGTAAGCCATTTAGAACGGAGACGAGGAAACACTTTTTCTCACAGAGACTGGTGAGTCTGTGGAATTCTCTGCCTCACAGGAGGTGGAGGAGAGTTCTCTGGATGCTTTCAAGAGAGAGCTAGATAGGGCTCTTAAAAATAGCAGAGTCAGGGGATATGGGGAGAAGGCAGGAACGGGGTACTGATTGGGGATGATCAGCCATGATCACATTGAATGGCAGTGCAGGCTCGAAGGGTCGAATGGCCTACTCCTGCACCTATTGTCCATTGTTTAAAATATCTTGTAGGTGTAATCAGTGAGTATTTTACTGAACCTTCCCTAATATTATGTGTTGATTTTCACAGAGTAAAACTTTCCAGAAGTCTTCAAAAGCTGTGGCACGGCAAGAAAGGTTTAGAAATAGGAAGTGGAAGCTGATCGTGGGAGCAACAATTGCTCTTGTTGTGCTGATCATTATCATCATCATCATCGTTTTCACTGTACCATCGTCAAAATCATCGCCCCCAGTCGCTCCTTCCGCTAGTCCGCTACAACAACTATCAACACTGTGATCGAAAAGAGAAAACAAAGACTGCTGGAAGTCTGAAATAAAACCAGAAACGTCTGGAAATTGTCAGCGGGTCAGGCTGCATCTACAGCAGGGAAGTCATGGTCGATGCTTATGTGTAGGAGGGAACTGCAGGTGCTGCTTTACACCAAAGATAGACAAAAAGTGCTGGAGTAACTCAGCGGGACAGACAGCATCTCTGGAAGACATGGGTGGGTGATGGTTCGGGTCGTGAGAGGGTCTCGACCCGAAACGTCACCCATTCCTTCTCTCCAGAGATGCTGCCTGTCCCGCTGAGTTACTCCAGCATTTTGTGTCTGTGGTAAATGCTTTATCAGTCGTGTTTCGTTTCAAGCAACACTGGTGAACTTGAATGCTTTTTTTTTCAGAATTTCAAATAGGATTATTTGTTTTTGAGGCTCCTCAAATACAAGTTGTGTTCTAACTGTGATACTTAAAACCTAAACAGCCTCGGAGCAGTGATCGACATTCTTATTGTGTCGTCTATTCTTTTGTTATCTATCTATCACAAATATTGTTTTGTATAATGAATAGAATATAAATGTTTATTCTAATGGGGCATGAAAAAATCTTCAGCATTGCTGCATCCTGATACTGGAACTGTGCGGAAAAAGGGCCCATGATGAGTGACGGTTCAACTTGTAAACTGGTGTGTGATGATTAAGGTCAACAAATAATCCAAAGATCAGGAATTACTGCCTCTATATAGGAATGAGGAAAAACGTCTTCACCCAGAGAGTTGTGAATCTGTGGAATACTCTGCCACAGAAGGCAGTGGAGGCCGATTCACTGGATGTTTTCAAGAGAGAGTTAGATTTAGCTCCTGGGGTTGTTCACTGCTTTTGGGGCAAGTCCTGGCCAGGGACGTCCATGGGGTAGCCTAGATGGTTCCACTGACTCCCACTGGCCTCTCCATCTCGTCTTGACCCAGGCAGCCTTGGAAGCATCAGCATAATAACCAGTTGCCCAAAACACCTGTTGGCCACCGAATGTTGAACGAGGTCTGATTAACCTGGACGATGACACGTTGGACAGGCTCGCCTCAACACAGCTGTTGGTCTAAAAGATACAACAGAAGAAGCTCTTGGGGCTAACAGAATCAAGGGATATGGGGGAGAAGGCAGGAACGGGGTGCTGATTGGGGATGATCAGCCATGATCATATTGAATGGCGGTGTTGGCTCGAAGGGCCGAATGGCCTACTCCTGCACCTATTGTCTATGTTTCTATATGACAATTAATTCATATAAATCTATGTTTGTCCTGAGAAAAGTGAAAATGAAAACAGATGAAGTTTGTTGAAAATCATCAGCTACAATTGAATAATCTGGTACCGCCTTGCCTGATCTAATCTGTGGATCTCATTGCCACAGAGGGCTGTGGATATTTTGTAAGGCAGAGATGGACAAGTTCTTGATTAGAACGGGTGTCAAGGGTTATGGGGAGAAGGGAGGAAAATGGGATTAGGTGGCGGAGATCAGCCATGATTGAATGGACTTGATGGGCCAAATGGCCTCATTCTACTCCTATAACTTGTGAGCCCAAGAAAGAAGTGTCCAAAAATAAGTAACAGGTACAGCTTGCAAACATCTGAACCTCTTCACAGGGTCAACCACCTCCATGCAGAAGATGGAAGGGGAAGCAAATTAGAGCACAAAGGGATGATATTGGTAAGCTCATTTATTAAAAACATAGAACAGTGCAGAATAGAAACAGGCCCTTCGGCCCACAATGTCTGTGCTGAACATGATGCCAAGATAATCTCTGCCTGATCTATCTCCCTGCATATCCATGGCTACTAACAGCTTTTTAAATATCACTGGTATTTCTTCAACCAGCTTGTTGTAATGTGCAAAAACAAAAATCAATTCTCCCTCAGAAAGTAGAGAACAAACTCAATCAGCAAGAATAATCAGTGAATGGAAAAAGTGTGAGTGATTTCCCCATGTATTGTGCAGCTTAGGTTGGCCTGACAGCAGAATGCAATCATTTATGTTCGATCCCCACCTCTCTCAGATGTCACCCAGATGTACCAAGTGCCACAGGATTCACTCACAAACAACATTGAAAATGCAGATCAGAAAAGTCTCCCCAGGGACTCATCTCTTCTCATTCTATAACATTTACTATTGGGATTGTTGAAGCAGAAATATCTCCATTGTACCCATCAAGTGGACCAAGATTCCCATCACTGCCTCATGTGCCTGTGGGGTGAGACTGTCACTGATGGTACAGATCACTGATGCTATCTGGAGATCAGGAGTGGTGGACCAAAAACTGCCACAAAATGATGAAAAAGACAAATACATACTTGAATATTCCTTTCCTGAATAAAAAGTGCTTTAAGTGGAAGCCATAAGGTCATGTGATAGGAGCAGAAATAGGCCAATCAGCCCATCAAGTCTACACCGCCATTCAATCATGATCCATCTCTCCCTCCTAACCCCATTCTCCTGCCTTCTCCCCATAACCCCTGACACACTTTCTAAGAATTCAAATCATTTGTAAAATCAAATTCAATATTAAATTTGTTTTTCAAAGTGAATAATAACTTGTGTAAAATACTGAATCTGACTGTTAGAGATGTTATTGTAATCAAAATTAACTATTTTCCTGTGGATATTGTATATAGACAAGACGCATTTTCACCAATTAAAATGACAATACCTCAAAAACATCTTGTTTTCCTCATGTTACTTATTTTGCTTTTATCTTATAATGAGCAACCTATTTTATGTTTGCCAAATGCCATGCTTCTAAATGTGCCGGTTCACTTCCAGTCTTGTGTCCAAGTGTACAGAGAAAATTGGTGGGCATTATATCCAAGCAGACCTGTCCTCACCATCTATCTGCACCCTGAGTAACAAGCATTAGAAAGATGGTGATGACTTTTTTGAGGAAGATTGTTCCCGATGTTAGGGAAGTCCAGGACAACGGGTCACAGCTTAAGGATAAGGGGGAAATCCTTTAAAACCGAGATGAGAAGAACTTTTTTCACACAGAGAGTGGTGTATCTCTGGAACTCTCTGCCACAGAGGGTAGTTGAGGCCAGTTCATCGGCTATATTTAAGAGGGAGTTAGATGTGGCCCTTGTGGCTAAGGGGATCAGGGGGTATGGACAGAAGGCAGGTACGGGATACTGAGTTGGATGATCAGCCATGATCATATTGAATGGCGGTGCAGGCTCGAAGGGCCGATTGGCCTACTCCTGCACCTAATTTCTATGTTTCTATGTTTCTATGACTGAGGAAATAGAAACTACATGTAATACATTTCTCTGCCCCAAGATAAAAAATGGTGACACATTATTTAGCATTACATTGCATTTTTGTATCTGAGTTGAACCACTCCAGAAATTAATTAAGGCACTTAGAATCTGGAAAGATTTTTGCACAAGTGATTCCTTTGCTGAAGACGGACACAAAATGCTGGAGTAACTCAGCGGGATAGACAGCATCTCTGGAGAGAAGGAATGGGTGACGTTTCGTGTCGAGACTCTTCCCATTCCAAACAGTCACCTATTCTTTTTCTCCAGAGATGTTGCCTGACCCGCTGAGTTACTCCAGCATTTTGTGTCGATCTTCAGTGGAAACCAGCATTTGCCACCAATCCCTTCCCACACATGACCTTTGCTCAATGGAGTGATGTCCATTCTGTGCAAGCTTGAACTGAACAGTTTGGGCATATTGGCTTCATAGTTCCCACCAAGCCAGATCACGAGCACCTTCTTCATGAAGGTCATAAGTGATAGTAGAATTAGTCCATTCGACCCATCAAGTCTACTCCACCATTCAATCATGGCTGATCCATCTCACCCTCCTAACCCATTCTCCTGCCTTCTCCCCATAACCTGACACCCGTACTAATCAATATTTATCTCTGCCTTCAATAAGTTCACTGACTCCTCCACAGCTTTCTGTGGCAAAGAATGCCACAGATATATAGAAAGAAAATAGGATCTCGGACACCCACTCTCTACGACATGATGGGTTCTTGTGGTTCAGTTGCAGCCTGATTAACTATTTGGAAGGAAGATGGCTGGCTTTCAAGGGGGGAATTGCAGAGGTATCCTGGAACCAAGGCTGTTACTCAGGTGGCTTGTCACTTGGGTATTTGTTACTCAGGTGCTTGTTATTCAGGTGGCTTGTTATTCAGGTGGCTTGTTACTCAGGTGGCTTGAACACTTTATTCTGTTTTTCATTTACTTTTCTCCCCCCTTGCATATTAGCCGCTGAGAGTTGAGAAGTCATTAATCAGGTGTGATACACTGCTTGATGAGTAAACAATAGTGCAGGAAATTTAAGTCATCCTGTTTTCTTGACTGCGAGTCTGCATATCTGGGGATGTGAGTGTTTTTGGAACAGAGTCACTGCACAAATCATTTCCTCAGCGATAATCCTCATGAGGTGATGACCTGTTAATTAGTTACCCAAACCTGGAAACAAGCCCCTTGGCCACCGTCTGACCGTCAAACTCACATTTACTCCAACCCCATTTAATTCTCCCAACTCCCCCATATTCTGCCCCTCACTTACACTAGGCAAAGTTTAAAGCAGGCAATTAACTGCTCATCCAAACGTGGAGGTCACAGAGAGAACGTGCAAACACCAAGCAGACAGAAGGTCAGGATTGAACCCAGGTTGCTGGAGTTGCACGGGAAAGTCGCACTAGCTGTGCCACATTGCAACGTGGATTGAGAAAGCTTGCTCTCTAGTTTAGCTTAGTTTAGAGATAGGGTGCAGAAAGACCCTTTGGCCCATCGAGTCCGCACCGACCAGCGATCCCTGCACACTATCCTACACACGCTAGGGACAGTTTACATTAACCTACAAACCTGTAGCTTTGGAGGTGTGGGAGGAAACCGAAGATCTCGGAGCAAACCCACGCAGGTCACGGGGAGAACGTACAAACTCTAGACAAGTATCGGTAGTCAGGATCAAACCCAGGTCTCTATCGCTATGCCACCGTGCTATCCACTACTCACTCACTGGGGACAGACACAAACTGCTGGAGTAACTCAGTTGGACAGGCAGCATCTCTAGAGGGAAGGAATGGGTGATGTTTCGGGTCGAGACCCTTCTTCACTCACTGGGGTTTGGGACAATGAGAGATAATGTTGTTGAAACGTACCAGATGCAGAGAACGTTTTGTGAAGAGTGCAGACCTATTGCACAGCACATTGTCTCTGGATAATGGGTGGGGAGCTGCCATTTAGGACTAAGATGAGGAGAACATTTTCTAGAATGTTTGGAATTCTCTACCTCAGAGTCTGGGGTGATTCAGTTGCAAAGGATGTTCAATGCAAAGTAGATCGATAGATGTCAGGAGTCGGAAATAGGCTGGAGTGTGGGCTTGAGGTACAAAGTCAGTTATGATCAAATACCACATGGTCTATTCCTGCCACTTCATTCCTCAAAGTTCACTGCATTGGGACAGCTGTGATATTAACAGGACACAGCAAGAACAGAAACCTTTATCACTGCTGTGGACATACCTACTCCAAGGAGATAATGTTGATAGACCTGTTCTTGAAGCAAACTCTGTTTTTGGGAACATCACTGATATAATATGACAATGCTTCTTCAGATGTACCAGATCTTATTGTGCAACATGACACAGTGATACAGCATTCAGTGTTGGGTGTATTCCTGTTCCTCATTGTGTGTTGTTGTAGATTGGTGCAGCAGGAGACTGAGTGAATGTGATACACAAATCTCTCTTGTATTTCCACACCACTTCTAGAAGCATTGAGGAACTTGGGCCGTGACAAATGAGCAATGTATTTTGAGCAGCAGTTAGCATTTTGCACAACTGAAACACTCACATTGGGGCACCAGCTTTTAAATGGCATTGTCCACTAAGGCAGGGTACCATTGTTATATTACTTCCCAAGGCAGGTCCCAGAGGACACAGGTGCAACTATGATAAAGGAAGCATTTGCAGGAAGACTGAGGCGGATGCATAACAAAATGCTTGAGAGATTGTCCGTCGCCCTAACTTGACTGATTGCAAGTGTGCAAAGTGATAACGGCAGCTGTTCTCTGTATCCTGTTACTGTCACAGCTGGATCAATGCTTCAGAGTAATGGGTCTAAGATAAATCATTTCAAAGCAGCTACTGCCTCACAGCGCCAGAGACCCGGGTTCCATCCTGACTACGGGTGCTGTCTGTACGGAGTTTGCACGTTCTCCCCGTGACCTGCGTGGGTTCTCTCCAAGATTGTCGGTTTACTCCCACACTCCAGACGTACAGGTTTGTAGATGTACAGGTTTGGTGTAAATGTAAAATTGTCCCTAGTGTGTGTAGGATAGCATTAATGTGTGGGGATCACTGGTCGGTACGGACTCGGTGGGCCGAAGGGCCTGTTTCCGCGCTGTGTCTCTAAACTAGATCAGATATATTACACAATGGGGGCAGCCAGAGGATTTACATTCAGTTAATTAGGTAGATTGGGACTAGCAAGGCAGCATCGGTAATGGTGTCACTAAATCACCAGATTGTTATAAACCCATCTTGTTCACACTTGATCTTAATCTGGAATCCAAACATTACTCAATGTGACTGCACTCGTGAGAACACACAGAATGCCATCATCCTGCAAATGACCCCAAACCAAATATTTGAATGTATTTACAGTGCCTGTAGCCAGTGCCGGGAACTCTGCTATCTGAGGAACAAGTTCACACACAATATCATTCTGAATAAACACAGTTTACAGGTCAGCTTCTTGCATTAAGCATTTCCAAAGTGGAAATGGTGACGGGGCCTGAGAGGGGATTGGAGAGAGGAAAGGCTGAGCAGTAGCTATGAATAGAACCTTCACTGTGAATCCTGTCATCAAGCAGACAGTATTCTGCCTTCCGACAATTCTATTTTCAAATCCACAGCTACAGAAGTGACAGCCACAGCCTGCAATCCCAACTAAGTGACTTCTGCACAGTCTCTCTCCAACAAGGAAATCTAGACGTGTGCAGGAAGGAACTACAGATGCTGGTTTACACTGAAGATAGACACAAAATGCTGGAGTAACTCAGCGGGACAGGCAGCACCTCTGGAGAGAAGGAATGGGTGACGTTTCGGTCTGAAGTGTCTCAACCCAAAACGTCACCTGCTCCTTCTATCCAGAGATGCTGCCTGACCCACTGGGTTACCCCACCCAGCTTTTTGTGTCTGCCTTCATCATAAAAAGGAATGCAATGAGAGATCAAAGAACCAACATGGTAAACTTTGGACAATGGAAGCCAAGAAAATGAAATGACTGTGAAAGAGATTGCAGAAATGGTACATGAGGAATTATAGCCGAGGTTGTTCTTCACAGAGATTACGTTTGGAATGCTATAAACGATGACCTTTGAAGCAAGCAGTTGGATGGTAACAGATAATAATGTTTGGCACAATTTAGATAAATGATTTAAATATAACCACAAGATCTTCCTTTCATTCAAGGACCAGTGTCTTGTTGGCTTCGGTTTCTATACATACATTCTAATCTTATTTCCTCAGTATGTTTCACTTTACTAATATTGTTTAGATAATACTCAGGGAAAGCTATGCCTGCTTGAAACAATCAATGCTATTTTCCTGCCTCCACAAAATCCATCTGTCTAAATGAAGCGAATTTCCATTGAGAAGGGCTTTATAATGACAACAAAGCAGACATTGTCTATTGGCTTACTCTGAGTCACATCAGTGAGTGTGGCTATGTGGAGTTACAAGAGGCTGCTTGTTGGTCCAGAGTGCAGCATCTGCAATTTGCTGGACGTACTCAGCGGGTCAGGCAGTTGTGGGTGGAAAAGAATGGTCGCTTGTGTCGGAAGGAACTGCAGATGCTGGTTTATACTGAAGGCAGACACAAAGTGCTGGAGTAACTCAGCGGATCAGGCAGCATCTCTGGAGAAAGCGAATAGGCAAAGTTTCAGGTCAGAACCCTTCTTCAGACATTTCATTAAACTGAATTGGGTATGAAGAAGGATTTCTGACGCAAAACATCATCTATTCCTTCTCTCCAGAGATGCTGCCTGACCCGCTGAGTTACTCCAGCATTTTGTGTCTGTCTAAGGAACTGTTGCATTAAAATCCTGCATCAGGACCAAGACTGGAGAGAGAGTTAACTAGCATAAAGAGAGGAGGGGAGGGGCAAGACCAAAAAAGGGAGAGATGATCTGTGGACCAAGGAGGGGTGAAGAGTGAGGGGCGTTTGAATCCTAGTGCGGGAATGAGAGGAGTGAAATGAAGAGAGTGAGATAACTAATAAGAGGGAGGCAGATGGAACAGGTGAGTGGAGATGGCATGGTGGCGCAACGATATAGTGGCAGCCTTACAGCGCCTGAGTCCAGGATTTGATCAGGACTATGGGTGCTGTCTGTAGGGAGTTTGTACGTTCTCCACGTAAACGGGTGGGTTTTCTCCGAGATCTTCGGTGTCCTCCCACACTGCAAAGATGTGCAGGTTTGTAGGTTAATTGGCTTGGTGTAAGTGTAAATTGTCCCTAGTGTGTGGAATGTGTTAGTGTGCGGGGATCGCTGGTCGGCGCGGACTCGGTGGGTCGAAGGGCCTGTTTCCGCGCTGTATCTCTATGCTACACTAAGCAGGAACACAAAGACTGCCGGTGCTGCATTCTGATAAGTAAGGACGATTATATTGGGAGGGGTGAATGGCAGATGGATATTAATAACACATTAATAACCCTACACAAACCCCAGCTACTTATGTCAATTAAACTATTGATAATTGCACACTATACATTTTCCCTCAAATGTATACAAGGAACTAGCAGAAACCTGTATAGGAAGATACTGTGGATGCTGGTTTACCCCAACGATAAGACACAAAATGCTGGAGTAACTCAGCAGGTCAGGCAGCATCTCTGGATTCCTTCTATTCAGATTCTAGATTCTATTCTATTCTAGTCCTGTCCCGCTGAGTTACTCCAGCATTTTGTGTGTATCTGCTAGCAGAAACATACCCCAGGATGAATCAGTTCCTAGATAAGATGATGAGGAAAAGGGCATCAAATAATATTTCATTGAACAGACATCTTCTGTCATGATATGCCCACAGATGGGCTATTGCTAAGCAAGGACTGTACCACACTATCTCACTCTACGCACCAGCTGTGGAATATCAGCAAGCTGTTGGCACACACCTCATGGTCCAACAGGACAATGCAAATATCTCTTCAACTCTTGAGACATAAACAGAAGAATTGCTAGAAACAAAGCAAAGTTATTTATTTGATTCAAATAAATTACTTTTAATGTTTTAAGTGCTTTAAGCATATGTGCACTTGTGTTCTTTTAACTTTTACAATTAATTTAGATAAAAAAAAAACGAATTATTTAAACAGATCTGAGAAGGTTTGGAATGTAGATTAGTAGGTAGCCTTGACTTGAGGGTAAAGGTGTTCTGTCAGCATAGTGGGCAATTGTGCACAAGGACTCGTGACCTCAATGGAAGTGGCATCCCAGTGGAGAACTATAGCCTTGACCATGCAAGAAGAAACAGGGAGGAGGATAGGGAATGCATGGACAAGAGAAGAAATGAATTAAGCTTGTACCACCTGCAAACACGGACTGCTTCAATGGTATGGACCTTTTATAATATGTATGCATTTGTTCTCATGAGAAATGTCATAGCATGATGCTTCTTAAAAAACCTTTTAAAAATTAATTTGGAATGAGAAGGAATAAGTTTACAACTACAATAAACAGTTGTTCACCTCCACAAGCAAAAAGGGGGTAAAAGTGAGGTCCTATGTTGGGGAAGTCCAGGACAAGGGGTCACAGCGTAAGGATAAGGGGGAAATCCTTTAAAACCGAGATGAGAAACTTTTTTCACACAGAGAGTGGTGAATCTCTGGAACTCTCTGCCACAGAGGGTAGTTGAGGCCAGTTCATTGGCTATATTTAAGAGGGAGTTAGATGTGGCCCTTGTGGCCAAGGGGATCAGAGGGTATGGAGAGAAGGCAGGTACGGGATACTGAGTTGGATGATCAGCCATGATCATATTGAATGGCGGTGCAGGCTCGAAGGGCCGAAGGGCCGAATGGCCTATTCCTGCACCTAATTTCTATTCTATTCTATGACTTTCTAGAGCTATCCTTGATTCTTGTACAACATTTGTTTAACAGAGGGGTCAGACTAGAGCAGTGCCAATTGGTATGTGGTGTAGGAGTTGGGATCAAAGATCTTATAGCGGAGATCTTTGGTTGGGATAGTCACTGTAACATCCACATCGAGTGGAAGACAAAGATGCTGGTGGTCACGTGTACATCGCATCGTGCAAGTGTTCCAAGCGCTGTTCCTTCTGTTTTCTTCTCTCCTGGAGGTAGAATTAAAAAACACCTTTGAGAACGGTCACCACTGCATTATTAGCAGTGCTCCAATTTGTCAACAATACTTGTGAACGTTTGCTGCAGCTGCATTGAATCCCCCTGTAGATGTCTGGAACTGCAGCCTCCATGGGGAGTCCGTTTTCCTAGCTGCCTTGAGTGGTCTGTCTGCGATCCCTGACATCCATCAGCTGCCTTTGCTTCTAGTTCTATTTATCTAATGTGCTGTCTGATGGGCAAGTCAGAATGAGTTTACATGCAGGTTGCCTGAGGCATCTGGCAGTAGGTAAACACAAACAGCTGGAGTAACTCAGCGGGACAGGCTGCATCTCTGGAGAGAAGGAATGGGTGCTTTAAACTATGATGGTTTTGTCTTTGATGATGATTAATTTTTCTGGCATGCTTCTTCCTTGAACAGATACACCTCACATGGCATCTTGCATCCAAGATACTTAACATGGAAACATGGACAATTGGTGCAGGAGTAGGCCGTTCGGCCCTTCGAACCAGCACCACCATTCAATATGATCATGGATGATCATCCAAAATCAGTACCCTGTTCCTGATTTTTCCCCATATCCCTTGATTCCATTAGCCCTAAGAGCTAAAATACATAAAAGCGCTAAAAAATGTACTTACTCAGACAGGCTAAAATATTAGCAACATCCTATGATAGGGCCAATAATATAAAAACTACCAAACAAAAGCAAAATACTTTAGATGCTGATTATCTGAAATACAAATAACTATAAATTACTCACAATGACAGGCAGCATTTGTAGAGCAAGAAGCAATGCTTCTGCGTAACGATAGAGGTAAATAAGTCAATTGTGTCATATACCTCAATGATAACGCAACATTCAATTCCATGTTTGTGGATTGAATGAATGAATGAATGAATAGGTTTATTGGCCAAGTATGTTCACATACAAGGAATTTGCCTTGGTGCTCCACTCGCAAGTGACAATGTGACATACAGTGATATACTTGCACATCAGAGCAACAGACGAACAAGCAGGTAATCCTATTCTCCCTTTTCCCCAGTGATTCCCACTGGACTGCTATACAACTCCACATATCCAATGTAAAAATAGGTCATTGTGCCCAAGTTTAGACAACAAAATGGCAGGCTATCCAATTGCCTAATCTACTCAAAGCAATGGACAGATACATCCACGAAGCACATCATATCCTCAGCTCCAAGAGGTCAATGTGTGTGATTGTCAACTAACGATCCCACATTTAACCAACCTATCTATAACTTAAATCTCAAAGGGCAAATGTGGTACCACAGTGAAATCACTTTACATGGCAGTAATCATGCATGCGATGAACTAAACTATAAAGTTCAATACCATCGTTCACATTCATTCCCTCCATCACTGGCATACTATCCCCCCAAACTTCGTGCCTTGGACCCAACACCTACTTCATGTGGGCCCTTTACTAAAGGCCAGCATCTGTCTTTACCCAAGTGACACCCCTCTTCCACAGCAATGTTTATCCCAGCGTGGGAGATGGTACGTGTAGGAAGGAACTACAGATGTTGGTTTACACCAAAGATAGACACAAAATACTGGAGTAACTCTGCATTCCTTCTATCCAGAGATGCTGCCTGTTCTGTTGATTTACTCCAGCATTTTGTGCCTATCTAGGAGATTGGACACCAGGCCTTTTATATATCCTCCCTTCTCACATTCATGACGCTAATACACTCCAAGATGAAAGAGTAATTCTTTAAATTTAGCGTAAAATCTTCACAGTATTGTACTATTCCTGCTGCACTGGGAAAGTCAAACATTGATTACTTTGTCAAATCCCTCAATTATGTTTGTTTTTGTGAAAAACTTACCGCTGCTTGCCTTTACAACTATTTCAAATTATGATCAGTCTCCTATCTTTCAGTGTTTATTCTGCCTCCCCCCCCGCGCGTAAAACTATTTCAGACACATCTTGTTTAATCATTTGTTCCATTGCTGCCCCATTTGATATTGAGCCATTAATCCCTGTCATCATTCATCCTCATATGAATTCCACTCTATTACAAATCTTTTGTTGTTTCTCTCTCTTAATCTTGCCTCTAGTTCTCTATCTACATAAGAATTCTAACTTTGCATTTCTTATGAAAGTTAACTGACTAGAAAAATCATCACCGCCTGCAGGGAACATCCGATCTATGGTATTTCCTGCAGTTTATTTGTTTCCATGTCTTCAATAACTGCAGTATTTTTCTCATCTTACCTTTTCTTGCTTGTACTCTTCATACTCTTCATTGTCTGTGGGCAATTCGAGTCGGCATAGAGGACATGAATTAGTCTGCAAGAAACAAAACAAAAGTACATTTTCAATAAGTCGGAAGCTTCTGAAGCAAATTGATGCAACAATGTGTTATAACCATATAACCATATTACAGCACGGAAACAGGCCATCTCGACCCTTCTAGTCCGTGCCAAACACGTATTCTCCCCCTAGTCCCATACACCTGCGTTCAGACCATAACCCTCCATACCTTTCCCGTCCATATAACTATCCAATTTATTTTAAAATGATAAAAACGAACCTGCCTCCACCACCTTCACTGGAAGCTCATTCCACACAGCCACCACTCTCTGAGTAAAGAAGTTCCCCCTCATGTTACCCCTAAACCTCTGTCCCTTAATTCTGAAGTCATGTCCCCTTGTTTGAATCTTCCCTATTCTCAGTGGGAAAAGCTTATCCACGTCAACTCTGTCTATCCCTCTCATCATTTTAAAGACCTCTATCAAGTCCCACCTTAACCTTCTGCGCTCCAAAGAATAAAGCCCTAACTTGTTCAACCTATCTCTGTACCTTAGTTGCTGAAACCCAGGCAACATTCTAGTAAATCTCCTCTGTACTCTCTCTATTTTGTTGACATCCTTCCTATAATTTGGCGACCAAAATGTTGTGCAGTGCAGTGTTGTGCAGAGAAAAGCTCCTTATCCGTCAAATGTACAAAGACAACCAAACATTTGAGGTAGGAACAGGAAGTCAATGAGCCTACAGCGCCTAAAGGTGTGAGATAGTTTATGCCAAGAAACAAAACAAATATTAAAAAGTTAGAAATAAAAAGAAAGGAAATTGGGCCTTGGAAATAAACCAATCGATTAGCATTTGCATCCTGACTCCAATGAATGGCCTTTACTTAAAATCATTAATCTACTTTCCACAAAAAAAAATAAGTAATGATATGAAAACAGTAGACATAGTCACAATGTAGAAACAAGGAACTGCAGATGCTGGTGAACACAAAACGACACAAAGTGTTGGAGTAACTGAGTGGGTCATCCTGCCCAGACATAGATATGGTTAGATAACATTCTGAAGTTTGAAATGGGAAAATCTTTTACTATGGATCAGAAACTGAACTCAAGAATGTGATGTTATACCCTGCATGACAAGCAGGTTTGATCAGAGTGTGGCAGGAAGATGTCGTCCAAACGTGTGTAAACTGACGATGTCTGTAAAAAAAATGTGAATGGGTAACTGATAAATAAATGAAAAGGCTGAGAATAGAACCCTTCCAAATCTGGAGGTCTCCAAGAACAGGGGATGCTGAACTTACTGATTTGTTACTCACTAGAATAAGAGACTGTAGGCTTGGAAAATATTTGTGGAATTAATTGTACAATTAAATGCAATATCTCTGGGATATTGGGAGAAGGGAGAGGGTGAGCAACACTTACCTTTCCTAACCAGGGCACAATACAGCCAGAATGGAAGAAATGTTCACATGGCATTTTCTTCACAGCCTCTTCTTCCTCAAATTCTAACAAGCAAACTGGGCACTTGAGGCCTCTATCTGAATAAAGGGACATAATCCTTTCAGCACAGAATCATTTAGTAAGACACTCTAATGACATATCTCACCAAAATAAAAGCAAGAATTATTGAGCAGGTCTGACAGCACTACTGGAGAAATTTAAAAAACTAAGCACTTCTTTAGTCCCCGATTATTAATCAATTTTGTTTTTAATGTTTTCCCTATGAGCCATTTATTGCATTTACACATCGCTCTGGAGAAGGCTGCAGTGAACCCTTTTGTGGTGGTGAAAGTACTCCACAGAATCTCTTCTGTACTTATTCTAGTGCTACCACATCATTCCAGTAGCGCATGCGTTACAATATCCGGGATCAAGTCAACAACGTCCTCATTTGTAGAGCTCAAAAATACAATATTCATAAAAGCAGGCACACCCTAACATTGTGTTAATTATTTAACAAGATTGAAGTATGAAGTCTGCTAATTCCCCCAAACACGGCACTGGAACTGAAAGACTTACCTGCCTGCGCTGGTGTCACGGGAAGAGTTGGGAGATTTTTTACAATCTCCTTTTTAGCAGCAGGCGGCAATCTGTGTTCCCAGTCAGAAAAATCTACCTGTCCAAGGTCCAGATCCATCCCGGCCAAAAGAGACCTTGAACCAACAAACAAAGGATGATATTTTGTTAATCCAATTCTGAAACAAATCAAAAATCAACTAACCAATGCACAGAATTATGGTCTTTGTTTAGTAAAATATCAAATATCTGGTACTGGTCCACAAATATCTTTTGTTTAAAAAGGAACTGCAGATGCTGGAAAATCGAAGGTAGACAAAAGGTAGACGGTCTGAAGAAGGGTTTCGGCCCGAAATGTTGCCTGTTTCCTTCGCTCCGTAGATGCTGCTGCACCCGCTGAGTTTCTCCAGCACTCCTGTCTACCCACAGATATCTTTAGTCTGAAGAAGGGTTTCGGCCCGAAACGTTGCCTATTTCCTTCGCTCCATAGATGCTGCTGCACCTGCTGAGTTTCTCCAGCTTTTTTGTGTATCTTTAATTTATAATGTACATTTTAGCAAATGACAATTTCCTGGGATAAATATTAGTGACTATATATGACCTGCGAGTATAAAAAAGGCAAACTGCTGGAATAGTTCAGCAATTTCTCTGGAGAAGATGGATAGGCGACGTTTTGGGTTGTGACCCTTTTTCAGACCGATTGTGTGGGTGGGTGAAGAAAAAAAACTTCATATTTTGAGGAGGACTTTTTGTTAAAGAAAGAGAAATCTTCAAATGCAACTGAATAAAAAGGAGAAAGAAAACTAGTGAAATGTTTGGCAAGGTTGAACAGGCAGGTTGAATGTGCATGTTTATCAGTGAGGCAATGAAGCAAAAAGGGAAAATAATTAAATACTCCAGCATATAAATTCAGGAAAAAGATTCCAATCTCAGCAGTCTCAGACCATCCTCTTTGGATGTTGTGTGACTTTATTTTTGCAGTATTTTGATCCATACTTGTGACTGCAGGTGAAATAGGGAGATAATATTTCAGAAAGTGCCCACTTTTATTAGCTGTGGAGAATTTATTTTGGAAAGTAACATCCCAAACATAGAAGGTAAACACAAAATGCTGGAGAAACTCAGGTGGGCAGGCAGCATCTCTGGAGAGAAGGAATGGGTGACGTTTTGGGTCGAGACCTTCTTCATCCCAAACATAGATGCAAACTGTAAACTGGAATAAGATTACAATCAACAGGAGTGGTCGTGGACAAATTATAACTATAGACTCAGGCTCAGATGGCTTGCAGAAAACAGGGAACAGTACAGAACAGGTTCTTCAGCCCAGAATGTCTGCACCAAACATAATACCAAGACCAACTCGTAGCTGCCTGCATATAATCCATATCCTAAAACTACTCTCAAAGGTAGACACAAAATGCTGGAGTAACTCAGCAGGGCAGATAGTGAAGATGCGACAACTCATGTTGCAGTTATATAAGATGTTGGTGAGACCGCATTTGGAGTATTGTGTTCAGTTCTGAGCACCATGTATGAAGATATTGTCAGGCTTGAAAGGGTTCAGAGAAAAATTACGAGGATGTGAACTATAGGGGGAGGTGGAGTGGGCTGGGTCTCTGTTTCTTGGAGCATAGGAGGATGAGGGGTGTCCTTACAGAGGTGTATAAAATCATGAGAGGAATAAATCAGATAGATGCACAGAATCTCTTGCCCAGAGCAGGGGAATCGATGACCAGAGAACATAAGTTCAAGGTGAAGGGGAAAAGAGTTAATAGGAATCTGAGGGGTAACTTTTTCACACAAAGTGCGGTGGGTGTATGGAACGAGCTGCCAGAGGAAATGGTTGAGGCTGGGACTAATCCAACGTTTAGGAAAGTTAGACAGGTATATGGATAGGACCGGTTTAGAGGGATATGGACCAAACACAGGCAGGTGGGACTAGTGTAGCTGGGACATGCTGGCCGATGTGGGCATGTTTCCACACAGTATCACTCGATGACTATGACAGGCAGCCTCTCTGGATAGAAGAGACTCTCAAAGGTCCATGCTACCATTTCCATTATAACAAGTTATAGCATTTTACCTCCTCCCCAGCTTTCTTTCCCCTCCCTCACAGGTACCTGTGGAGACCTCTAGAGCCCATGGAATTGTGAAAGTGATGGAAAAATGTATGTAACTATTTCCTTGTGTATTCTATCTGTGTTTGCACAAGATTGTTTACAGAAACTGCCTAGGGCACAAGTAATTGACAGGTCTCAGTCAAGAGATTAAGAGTCTATCATAGAACTTGCAGAACGGCTAATCTTGCTCCGGTGTAACTTTCCACAGCTAAATATTATTTCCTTTGAATCCTGAGCAAAGATCCTCTGCTATAGGGTGATTTCACGAAAGGTCACTGGAGCGTAGATCCGCACCCACGTGACCGAAAATCTCAAGTGGAGGACACTCTAGACATCCGGTACATGTTAGTGGATGGGAAAACACGCACTTTCCCACCCGTTAAAAACATAGAAAACGGCCAGGTTTTGATCTGCAATTTATTGTGCCAGTCGGGGTGACCGTGAGGCACAGCTACCTAGATTTACAGTAAAAAAAAAAGATAGAAACTAAGGTAAATTAAAGAGGGAGCTGAAGGTGCCAATCCAGCGGAAGTGAACAGCGGACATTTGCCGTGGAGATTTAAAGGTCCAAAATATCAGGAATTATCGCGTTTGCTCGCTGAATTTCATCAAAAGTAAGGCATTATTGACTAGCATGTCCTCCACTTGAGATTTTCGGTCACGTGGGTGCGGATCTACGCTCCAGTGACCTTTCGTGAAATCATCCTATAGGATCTTTGATCCTGAGTGTCCTTGTTCATTACCATTTGTCTGGATGCTTTTTTGTCTAAATCAATGTAGGTGGGCGGCGCGACTCTGGTCAGCAGCGGCCTCTGCAGTCTGTCCGCGTTTTATTATTTTCTGTCTGTGTTTTAATGTAGTTTTTGTTATTTTTTGTTGGGGTGTGTGTGTGGGAGGGGGGGGGAAACTTTTTAAATCTCTCCCTGCACTGGAGACCCGACCTTTTCTCGTCGGGTTTCCGTTGTCGTTGGGGCCGCAACGAGGAGCGGCCTCCAACAGGAAGAAGCCGGGGACTCTGGTGCTACGACTCACCGTCGCCGTCGCGGGGCTGGCCGAGTCCGGAGCGGGTGGAGCGGTGGAGGAGCGCTGCTGCTGCTGCTGCTGCCGGAGAGTCGGAGGCTTCAACGGCAGGTCTGTGGACGGCGGCACCGGGAGCCCGCGGGTCCCTGGAGGGAGACCGCTTTTCAGGGCTCTCGCAACGGCGACTTCCCCCGCCCGAGTTGCGGGGTTGAAGAGCTCCTGGAGCGGGGCCTACATCACTGCCCCGCGCGGCTTGGAATGGCCGCGGGACTCTGCGAGCGCACGCCGGGGGCTCTAACAGCAAGACCCGGTGTGCGACCTCGCACCACCCGGCGTGGCTTTAATGGCCGCGGGACAATCGCCATCGCCAGCCGGGGGCTTTGACTTTGACTCTGACAGCGGGGGGGGGGAGAGTGCATTAGGCCTTCCATCACAGCAATGTGATGGATGTTTATGTAAATTATGTTGTGTCTTGGGTCTATGTGTTTGTAATGTATGGCTGCAGAAACGGCATTTCGTTTGGACCTCAAGGGGTCCAAATGACAATTAAATGTATCTTGTATCTTGAAAAGGGATGGGTTTCAGCATTAGCTCAGAGAGGATTCCCACAGACACTTGGGCTCTATGTGTCTCCCTCTCTCACAATAAACTTCATTCAGTTTCTACCTCTGTTTCTGTAATAGTCTTTATTGGAACATTTCTAACAGAAAGGCCACAAGCAGAGACTTCACACTCCCCTCCATGATGACATTTAATCAATGTCCAGGCACACATTAACCTCTCCAAGACATTTATTATCCAATTCCATGTTATGGTTTGGGGGCAGTTCACCCACTCTGCGTTGTTATGGGGATATAAAGAATGTGTAAGGAGAGGCCATGGGCCCACAGCTACTGTCCGAGCCCACACTTTACTAACAAGTAGTGTTTTATTTCACTGTGAGGCCTGTTCCCCCTCCCGGGGCCTGGCTCAAGTATTTCCTCCCTCCATTCGCTTTATTCCCCGCTACCAAGGTTGTTGTGAAGTTTAAAACTACCTGGCCAGCTCCAGCAATGCGTTCTGTCGGTACTGCTCCTCGGCGTTGGTCGGCTCGCAGTCGTGCTCCTCAAAATACGAAGCCATTTGATTTCACCGGCGCTCCCAGGCTTCAGGGTGACAGAGCCGGCTAGGCCCGGCGTGGACAACACTACAGCTCCTCCTCCACAAAGCCCAGGGAGAAGGCGGGGTGTAGCTGCACACACAGGGACACACACACACAGAGACACAGGGACACACACACACACACAGGGACACAGGGACACACACAGGGACACACACACAGGGACACACACACACACACACACAGACACACACACACACACACACACACACAGACACACACACACAGACACACACACAGACACACACACACACACACACACAGGGACACACACACACACACACACACACACACACAGGGACACAGACACACACACACACACACACACACACACACACAGGGACACACACACAGATACACACACACACACACACACACACACACACACACACACAGGGACACAGACAGGGACACAGACACACACACACACAGACACACACACACACAGGGACACACACACACACACACACACACACACACACACACACACACACACACACACACACAGGGACACACACACACACACACACAGACACACACACACACACACACACACACAGACAGACACACACACACACACACACAGATACACACACACACAGACACACACACACAGGGACACACACACACACACACACACACACACACACACACACACACACACACACACACACACACACACAGAGATACACACACACACACACACACAAGATATAGACACACACACACACACAGGGACACACACACACACACACAAACAGGGACACACACACACACAGACAGGGACACACACACACACACACACACACACACACACACACACACACACACACAGGGACAAACACACACACAGGGACACACACACACAGGGACACAGACATACACACACACACACAGGGACACAGACATACACACACACAACTCTGGTGGAAGGGACTGCAGAGACAAGGCAGACAAACCCTGGAGAAGGAGGTATGACTGAGGGTGATTGATGTTTCAGGTCGATTCCCTTCTTCAGACTCCCAACTCCCTGGTTCACTCATCTAGGGTCAAGAATGTTTTATTGTCATATGTCCCAGATAGAACAATGAAACTCTTGCAGCAGCACAACAGAATATGTAAACATAGTAAACTGTGTTTAAACGAGAAAATAAGTTCAGTAAACACACACATATATATATACATACACATATTTATATATATACACATACACACATATATATATATACATATACACACACATATATATATACATATACACACACACACATATATATATACATATATACACCGTCCTTTTCTTTTTCACTTAATTTCAAATGTTTGTGTACTTTGTTTATTGTGACTGTTGAGACTAATTGCGCCTGATGAAAAGTTTATCGTATCGTATACATATAAAAACAAACAATAATAGTGCAAAAAGACAAAACCAATTCGCCCAAAGTCTATGTAATTCAGAGCTTATTTGAGGCTTTAGTGTTTAAAAGCCTGATGGCTGTAGGGAAGAAACTGTTCTTAAACCTGGACGTCAGTTTTCAGGCTCCTGTACCTTCTTCCCGATGGCAAGAGTGAAATGGTGTGGGTCTCTGATGATGCAGGTACACAGACAGGAATAGTTTAGAGTGATATGGGCCAGCAGTGGGCAATTTAGACTAGCCTAGATGGGGCATCTTGGATGGCATGTACGACTTGCGCCAAATAGCCAGTTTGTGTGTTGTATATTAAGCACCGCTACAACAGATTGGAAAACTACTTGAAAGATATGGTGTAAAATAAGCAATGGCAAACGTGTAAAGAATTAAAACATAGTTAGCATGGGAAATGCAGTCCAATATGACAAACGTGAAAAATAATATTACATCTGGTGCTTCTAGAAAGAGCAGCTAGTTTGAGAACTGAAGATATTTCAGAATTCACCAAAGGAACATTGAGAAATTTCTAAAGAGCAATGGGATTTTTAGAGTAATCAAGAAATGAAAAGCATATAGCCAGACTGTGATAAATATAATTATTTGTTAAGGTTAATATTGAGCCCCTATTGATTAATATAGGATAAATTATTTGGTGCCGATCATTAAATAGAGGACACACAAACACCCTGAAAATAGTGGAGAGCAACGGATTTTGTTGTGAATGAGAATGTGAAAGAAATAAGCATTAGGAGAAACAAAATTAATGAACCTGAATGGCAATAAATGATCCGATATTCTGCAGACCACGTTGGTTATAGTGGAGCACTGGTTGAAATCTCTAAATTTCCATAGATTCCAGAAAAATTAAGAACATGGTATAAGGCCATTTACAAAATAACAATAGGATGAGGAAGAGTCCTCATGGATTTATGAAAGGGAATTCATGTTTGACAAATCTGTGAAGAGTTTTTGGAGGTTATAAGGATAAAGAGGGGTATCCGTGATAAGTGGATGTATAGTTTATTGTCACGTGTACCGAGGTACAGTGAAAAGCTTTTAGACAGGTTATTTAAGAGTTAATGTACAGAAAACAGAGCGAGAATAAATAAAGCATTTTCCAGTTGGAAGACAGTAATTATTGAGTTATTAGCAGTCGATAGTGTACGTTAGTCTTTGGGCTAAAAAGTTATTGTTTGACTTATAGTCATTTAGCAGCAAGAAAATGTTAACCCTCTAATTCATGGAACTGTCCGCTCTATGATCTTTGGGCAATGCAGGGACCCCTCCAACATTGTCTGCAATAATAAAGGGCTCGGCCACAAGATGTCGCCACAATGTCTCTTATACGATCCTGTTCTGTAATATCACATGGACACGTTTCTGTGTTAAACCATTTGTTTGTTACATTAGTGAGGCAGTGCAGGGCAGAGGATGTCATTTTATGCACTGATTTGGTTATTGCACCAGGCAGCGCCATTGCACTTTGCTGATCATACCAGTCAAGAGCTCACAATAGTTAATTCTGGCGAAGATAGACACAAAAAGCTGGAGTAACTCAGCAGGACAGGCAGCATCTTTGCAGAGAAGGAATGGGTGATAATGGCATTGTATTGTCACTGAAAATCGTTCCCCAAAACACACACACACACATACACCAACTTGCTGCTCCATTTGAATACTAATCTAGATTATCTAATTCAGTTGTCTCAAACACCTAAACCTTTTGACCTAGACCAAACTAGCCTCCTATTGAGCCAAGCTGTACGCGTCGTAAGAGAAAAAGGATAAGAAAACACTGACATTGTTCAGTTTACTTTAGAGATATAGCGAGTAAACAGGCCCTCCAGCCCAGAGTCCGCACCGACCAGCAATTTGCTTTGCTAACACTATCTCCTACACACACAATTTACATTTATAACAACCTACAAAACTGTTTGAGTGTGGGGGAAACCAGAGATCCCGGTGAAAACTCATGCAGGTCACAGAGAGAACGTACAAACTCCACGCAGACAGCATCCGTAGTCAGAATCGAACCCGTGTCCCTGGTGCTGTAAGGCAACAGCTCTACCGCTGCGTCATTGTGCAACCATCGTAGAGTGTTCACGGTGAGATGGCGCATCTGAGACTATTAAGTTACAAGGGAAAAATTTCCCTGAGGATTTAAGTCCCTTTTGTGTCATCTTTATTGCCTGTAGCTTTGTTTTCAAATCAAATATTCTTCAAATGTTTACAGAACCATCAACTGCTGAAAAAAAGTGACAAATCTGTTAACGGCAATTAACTCCAAAGCATCCAGCTTTCTACTCCCTCAACCAAATGGAGATTGATCCAAAATAATGTGTAGGAAAGAACTACCTGTCCCGCTGAGTTACTCCAGCATTTTGTGTCTACCTTTGATCCAATATACGTTAACTGCTCCATTGGCCTCATACAAATGACCAAATTCTGTTCTCAGCTAAGTGATGGCACATGCATTAGTCACTCAGTCGCAATCTAACCGATCATTTTTTGTTCAAATGGGTCTAAAGAATCGTAGAGGTGTTGTAGGTGGTTTGCTCAAGGCAGAAGGTATTTGGGGCGAACGTTTCAGTTTCACATGCTTGGGTGCCTCTTGGAATGGTGCACTCAGGAGTGATATTTATACTCAACAAATGCATTTTACACATAATCACATCTCCCATGGCGAGTTACATTATGTTTTGCTATTTCCTTTGAAACTGTTTGAAGAACTGTGCTCATTGCACAATAGTTTGTGTTTGGCTGATATAAAGTGATGTGTTTCAGTAACTGGTTACAAAAAGAAATGACAATTTCACTTTCCATCTCGCACCCCACTTCAATTTGTCACTCAAAAATTGTTTCAACCATTTCTTTCATTCTTTGCCTTTACATTATCTGGAAATGTACAAACCCCCAAGATTTCCTCCTGAAGAGTACACCTACACAGAACTAAATTTAACAAGGGCTGATTTGTTATGTGTAGGTGCACTCTTCACTCTTAATTAGCCAGGGTGGGATGGGTGACTGATGGTATGGGTTGCATTATATAATTAAAAAATATATAATTTATATTTTCATTTATTTATAATTATTTTTTTATTTATTTTGTTTCTGTATATTTTTTCTGTAGGTGTATTATTTGAGTGTTTCTTATTAACATGTCTTTTTTCATTTTTGTGTTGATTTATTTAAAATGAATTAAAAAAATGTTTTAAACCATTTTCCTCCTGTCAAAATGTACCTCTATTTAAAACTTAAACTATGTTTGAGGAGTGTTTTGACAGCTCTGGGCCTGTACTCGCTGGAGTTTAGAAGGATGAGGTGAGGGTGGGGGTTGAATCCCATGGAAACCTACCAAATAATGGAATTAATAGATAGAGAATGGATGTGGAAAGAATGTTTCCAGTAATGGGAGCGTCTCGGACCAGACGCAGCCTCTGAATAACGGGGCGTACCCTTAGAATATAGATGAGGAATTTCTTTAGCCGGAGGGTGGTGAATCTGTGGAATTCATTGTCACTGTGGATGGATGTGGAGGCCAAGCAAAGATTCATATGTTCTTTGTTAGTAAGGGAATGGGGTCAAGGAATGGGTTCATGTCACAGACCCGTTTCCACCACTACACACGAGAAGCGCAAGACTCCAAGAAGTGTGCTCGGTTCCGGCTGCACAATTTCTAATCTTGGGTTGTGGACTCGTTAAGGAGAAGTAAGGGAATCAAAGGTTATTGCAAGAAGGCAGAAGAATTGAGTAGAGGGGGGAAAATTGACCTACCATGATCAAATAGCAGAGTAGACTCAATGGGCTGAATGGCTTAATTATACTCTTATGGTCTAACCTCAAAGTGCAGTACTAGTAATCAGACATGTCTAAAGAAGGGTCTCGACCCGAAACATAATCTATTCCTTCGCTCCATAGAAATATATTTCTTGTTTCCATTTAGATTGCTTAAAGGTAAAATATAAACACTTGATTGTCATTTTTATTCAGCAAAATTAAGTCAGAAAAGAGAAGAAAATGTAATTCTGCAAAGTAAATATCTTCATAAAGCAAAGATAGACACAAAATGCTGGAGTAACTCAGTGGGACAGGCAGTATATCTGAAGAGAAGGAATGGGAAACATCACCCATTCATTTTCTCCAGAGATGCTGCCTGTCCCACTGAGTTACTCCAGCATTTTGTGTTACCTATCGTTGGCCAAAGGTCTGTGTTCCTCCCTGACAGTCGATCTTACCCAGTTCCCCTCCCCACCAGCCTGGATCTGGATATGCCATGGTACATAAAAATGCTGGAGAAACTCAGCGGGTGCAGCAGCATCTATGGAGCGAAGGAAATAGGCAACGTTTCGGGCCGAAACCCTTCTTCAGACTGGATATGCCATACCTTGCCTGCAGGTGGTGGCAGATTTCATGTGTGCCAAAGGCTTGGAAACAAAGAAATGAACTACAACATTTGAAAATACATTTATTTAAAAAAAATTAAAACTTCCTGATACAT
The DNA here is from genome assembly GCF_028641065.1 of Leucoraja erinaceus. NCBI lineage: Eukaryota > Metazoa > Chordata > Chondrichthyes > Rajiformes > Rajidae > Leucoraja > Leucoraja erinaceus. Next base: position 14,840,254 of record NC_073411.1, on the reverse strand, counting down.
AATTTAAATTTGTGGCTCTTTGCAAGAATATTACCGGCAGTGCAAATCGCAATACAAATACAAATCTTCTTTAAGCACAATGACACACGGACATAAAAATATTCATTCAAAATCTGACAGGAGACACATCTCCCCATTTATAATAAATTAGAAAACACAAAAAGCCAAGGTACACATAATTCTTAGCTGTTTGCATATCGAAGGTTGGTGATGACTGGTGCACAGAAGGCTTTGAAGTAGTCAGAACATTTCAGTTCTCATGTATATGTTAAATCAATTTTACTTAATAATTCTTGAACAAAAAATGGCCAGGCAGCTGTTTAAAGCAAATTCATCCAGTAACTGATTACATTTATATTTCTAGTCAGTAACTTCACTCCTTTATTTTATGTTGCTGTCCTGCAGCTAAATGAAACTTGCAGCTACTTGAACCAATTTGAATTTCATATTCATTATTTAAAGTATACTTTGTAAAACCTATTAGTCCACTACAGCTTTTGCCCCCAACATCCTTGTAAATAAATGAAACCACAGAGACTGAATATGCCAGTTCTGTTTTCAGTTAATGTTAGCTGGTGATTTTTTTTAAATTCATGGAATTCAGACATTACTAACAAGGACAAAGTTTGTCCTAACATAATTGCTCTTGAACTGAGAAGACTGCAGGGCCATTAAAAAAATATAAATAAATCACTTCCATTGTTATGGATATAGAAATTCCATAATGACCAGACTAAGTACAACAGATATCTCTCCTTGATGGTCACCAACCACCAAATATATTTTTAACAATAATCCAGAAGTTGATTTATTTACTTGGTAAACATTATTAGGACTCACTAGCCACCATGGCAGGATTTGTTGTTGCACTCCAGATCATCAGTCCAGGCCTCTAGATTACTAGTCCTCTACCCTTAGATGGCTGTGTCTCTAAAGGCACTGCCCCGCTTCTCTGGTTCCTGTTTTGGAGTGGGCTTGTGACTGGACTGTCCCCTAGACCTCTCCGCAAACCTGCTTCCTTGCGTCATGCAGCCTTGCATGAGGAGTAAGTCACTGGGGTGAAACACATCATAACAAGACAGTGTTTGTCAAATGGAGGGAAAGTGAGAGGAAGAACAATTAGCTCCAACAGACAAATAATTTACAAAAGGGCAGACAGCTGGATTTGGTTCGGATTTCATTAAATAATTAATACTTCAGATATTTCTCCCTTGTTGGGATACTCTGTTGTGCATGAATGCAAGCATTCTCTTGTTAGATAACAAACATATTCATGGAAAGCATTGGTTCTGTCTTTCCTGTTGCAACATAATTGTTAGAGGCCACAACAATAAGAAACATCAAACCTCCAACAAAGTTAACGTTTCAAAATGGATATTTCAGCAATAATGGAAGTGTATGGCTGTGTCAGCAAAATAATATAATGGCTTATCAAGGCTCCAACTTCACTTGACAAACTCAATCCACATCCACATCCCAGTAGATACAAGGAACTGCAGATGCTGGTTTACAAACGGTGACACAGAGTGCTGGAGTAACTGTGTGGGTCACATCCTATCTAATGTTCTTCAGAGCTACTGAGTTACTCCAGCACTTTGTGCCTATCTCAATCAATGTAGTGTTCAATTATGTATTTTTTCCCTGAGTTTCTTATTTTTCATACACAGATCCATCTTCTATTAAATATCCAGCAAGACAGCACCAGGCAGTCAATGACCTTACTGTGTAGTGAAAGGGTGAAGGGAGTTTGCTGAAATTAGTCAACGCTGGTGTACAATGTCTACAACATAGCCACTGTAAAGTGACACAGCGCCTTTGGTGAGAGGGTTGAATAATTCCTGCTTTATTTCATTAAGCAGCTAAAAATATTTCATGATCTGCCTTCTAGAGATCTGGAGATTCTCTGTTTACTGTGAACCCAGTAAATAAACTTCAAGAAAACCCTCCCAGTGTGCAGAACAGTGTGTAACTGACTGAACAATAAAACAGACACAAATATTTCATTGACATAGATAAAAGCCCAACAGTAATCTGCTGCTATTAGAGCTACACATCGGATGTGGACTGGCTTTATACCTTGACTGTGACCAGGGTGTTCATTTTTCCAAAATCAATGCCACAAAGTCAAGTTCTGCTGTGTCTGGAGATTTGTATTCTCCGCACCGCCCTTCCCCAACACTGGTGATATCTCTTACGCAGCCTGAACCACACTCCCACTTCATCGGCTCCAAGCGGATTTTAGAGAAGTTTTACTAGTGTCATCATGAGGGCGATTTTGTACAGTGGAACTATTCCTAAGCAACAGGATTCAGGCCAGCTAAATTATTGACCGAGAATCTTTAGGCAGAAAGGCATCTGGGCTTGAATCCAGAAGTGATGAGTTCAAACCCATCAGCATGATGTGACAAGTGTATCAACTCTACAATGGCACATAGCATCCCCTCACTTGGGACTAGTTTCAAATCAGTACCTCATCCACCATTTCCTCGTGAAACAGAGCAGGATCTTTATTCTATTAGAATGGAATAGACACCAACCAGACGACTGATTCAGAGCCTTTGTGTATCATCGGTTATAATTTGTCTGGAATAGTAACACAGACATGAGCAAATTAACCAGATCCGCTCCCCGGCCAACTTTTACTGTCCACCCAGTATTACATTGTTATCGAGCTCCCAGTTTGTATTGTTTGTTTCATGCCAAGCCCAAAGCCAAATTTCTCTCCCTTTCACCTTTCTACAAAATTAACTAACCCCAGAGAAGCAAAAGAGGACCATATTCCAAACTGCATCGTTCCATTCCCTGATGAATGGCAGGGAGCAGAATGTTCCCTGAAGCTTTGGCTTCATTGTGTCCCTGAAGAGTGAGAGTCGAACCGTATAGATACACAAACCTATTGCAGGGAAGAGGCCTGGCGCAGGCTCTGCCCACGTGTTTCGTTTTGGGATGGAGTGTATTGCCCTATATTGTGTATGGGTGTGATCAGTACCAGCCTTGCACTGAGGCGACTTCTCCACCCATTTCACATCCAAGAACCTGCTTACAAGTTTAAAGTTTGACAAAGCCCCATTCACAGTTACTTTGTTTAAAGAATCACATGGTACATTAGTGATAAAGGCCAATTCCATGTTGCACAGGCTCACATACTTTGAACCATACTATCTGCTTTCCATGTTAAGAGCAATAAAAATAAGTCACATCACAAAGAAACAGAGACATAGAAACTGAAATGGCCTGAGTGAATCTATAAAATGTACATCCAAAAGTACTCATCTTAACTTTAAGGATCACTTATTTACTGAAATTATTAACTGAGAATCTTGAGGCAGAAAAGGCATCTGGGCTTGAATCCAGAAGAGATGCGTTCAAACCCATCAGCATGATGTGACAAGTGTGTCAACTCTAAAATGGCACATAGCATCCCCTCACTTGGGACTAGTTTCAAATCAGTACCTCATCCACCATTTACTCGTGAAACAGAGCAGGATCCTTATTCTATTAGAATGGAATAGACACCATAAAAATAAGTGACGAGACCGGTGATGCTATTCCTCATCTTGTCCCAATCATTCGTCACACTTGCCATTATTCCAAGGCTGCTGTTTTTGTGAAATGAGTGACCCGTTTAGTTTAGCTTGATGAATAGTTAGCTGTCCAATAATGTGACAGTGCCGATTTGAAGAGGCTGTTCCACTGTCCACCTCCTCGTATTAAATAAAATCACAGACTTGCACCAAAATACAAAATTGTTGCAAAAACAGTGTCAGAGGGTCTCAGCTCGATTACTGATGACAAGAGTAGAACCAGTCCTCCAGTGTGCCCCGGCTGTCCTCCAGTGTGCCCCGGCTGTCCTCCAGTGTGCCCCGGCTGTCCTCCAGTGTGCCCCGGCTTTCACAATCACCATAACCCCCAGGACCAGAGCAGTTAAATCATAGCGATGCTCTCTGGGATAATATTCAGGTGTGCAGAGGCGTTGCTGCCCGGGGATTTAGAGGTCTTGCTGCGTCCACTACTCAGAATGGCCAGAACCGTTTCTTTGGTGATTGAGCCGAACTCAAGGGAGAAGGTGCCGTAGAAAACCAAGACATCAACAGTAAAAATCCACTCACATACAGCAGCAGCGTGTTGGAGCAGGGAACTCTCGTGAATAAAAAATATACCGCCTGGATGCAGCTGTTAAGGAAATTGCTTGGAAGAAAATTATTTGGAAGCAAGTAGTAATTAGTTTCAGACCCTCGGATAAGCCTTCAAGCCTTTCTCTGCACACTCCCCCAGCTCCTTGGAACAGCAACTTCTTGCACAGCCACTGGATACACTGTTCTCTCTGGCTGATCATTCAGACTGCAAATATTAGGATATTTTACAATGAAGAGCTTTACAGCCAACCTCAACCCATTACAGTGCAGAACTATATACAACTCAGGCTGGTCTGTAGTGTAGTGTGCAAGCATCCCAGATTCTTTGGTAATTAAACCAGACATGACAATCACTGAAATATATATTAATCTCCTGGTCCAGAAGATTAAAATGCATGGGATTAACAGTGTCTAGGTCGTGTCTTACTGATAGAAGAGAAGGTTGTGGTGGGAGGAAAATACTCAGGTTGGAGGTCTGTGACCAATGGAGTTTGGCAGGGTTGTGGAACGTGAGGGGTGTATGGAGCAAGCTGCCAGAGGGGGTAATTGTGACAGATACTATAACAACCTTCCACTTGGATAGGAAAGCTTTAGAGGCAAATGGGACTAGCTTGGATTGGGCTTATTGGTTAGCGTGGACGAGTTGGGCCGAAGGGCCTGCTTCTGCATTGTATGACTATGATTGGGGAGAGAATCAGGAAATAGGGAATTGATGTGACATCACTTGAATTACACTACTGTTACTGAAGTCTGAAGAAGGGTCTCGACCCGAAACGTCGCCTATTCCTTCTCTCCACAGATGCTGCCTCACCCACTGAGTTCCTCCAGCATTTTTTGTCTAATTGAATTACGCTACTGATGGTACTACAGGTGACCCCACCTGTGTAACACGAGGAGCCAGCACAGCCTACAGGTGACCCTTGTCATCCTACCTGTGTGACACGAGGACCCAGGACAACATTTCGACCACCATATACTGGAAGTGGCATTTGTGGCAGGAAAGCGAGATCCTGTAATCTGTCCTGCCTCTGCATAACCCCCCAGGGGACCGGTAAGGCATATATCCTTTGGGAGATTATCGTGATCTCACTTGTTCTTAATATAGGAAGGATGAGGATTTGATAAACAGCATTATAAACAAACATGGCAGCCAAAAATAAAGCAGCCTCTAGCTGGGGCAATACAGAATACAATTCGAGGCCTGTCGTGATGCGATTCAAATGACAGCTAGATCTGGCAATGTTATTTACCAACAAGCGTGAGGAAGCTACCTGCCTCCACATTATGCTGCTGCCACAACAAATGGACTACTTGTGCCTCATTCAGTGGGCTAATTTGTGAATGAAAATGAATTTATTGGCTGCCTTAATGGCTGAAAATGATTTGTGCCTCCAGCCATGTAGCTGCTTCAAACCTACACCAACCACTGTTCATCACGGCTCCAACCTTTGAACTAAAACATCGGTGTAGTCCTCTATGGACACAGGTTTCTAGCAGCTTCACAATTCAAGTATTTCTCATCACTCTGGTCCTCTCCATTGCTGAAAATCCACACACTTCCAACTAATCCCTAGCCAATTGGCGCAGCGGTAGAGTTGCTGCCTTACAGTAAATGCAGCGCCGGAGACCCGGGTTAGATTTCGACCACGGGTGCTGTCTGTATGGAGTTTGTACGATCTCCCTGTGACCTTTGTGGGTTTTCTCCGAGATCTTCGGTTTCCTCTCACCGCCAAAGACTTACAGGTTTGTAGGTTAATTGGCTTGGTAAATGTAAAAATTATCCCTAGTGTGTGTAGGATAGTGTTAATATGCGGGGGTCGTTGGTCTGCACTGACTCGGTGGGCCGAAGGGCCTGTTTCCGCGCTGTATCTCTAAACTAAACTAAATCATAAACTTCTTTCCCATCCATTTTCAGCTTTACTAATGTGGGCCTAACAAAAGGGTTTATTAATATCACACCCTACTAGTTACATTAAATGATAAGGAGATAATGTGGCCTGATCATACTTTTCTCTGCTTGATCTTAACAGAACAAGTTAAAAGGCTCAGTACAGATGGGACTTGGTCGCATGGACAGAATGGGCCAAAGAGCCTGCTCCTGTACTGCACAACACCAGAACAGAAGGGTTTCGGCCCAAAACGTTGCCTATTTCCTTCGCTCCATAGATGCTGCTGCACCCGCTGAGTTTCTCCATTTTTTTGTGTACCTTTGAATATAGTACTAGTATGCTCACTTCCTTCCCATCAAATAATCCCTGCGTTTATGAATTAAACTTAATTCTTGGAAGTGTTTGACAAATTTAATCAATCCTGGCCGAGGTGTGGAAAACTGGTGATCTTGATTGAGGTTGCCGGAAATTAAATCGTGTAGGTGTGGCCATCTGAGCTAGGGTATTGTGCAAAAATGAACAATTTGAACTTGCTAACAATAGGGTGAAATATGTGGTTGAGAATAAAATGCTTTACCAGCACCACTTAGGAAGCCAATAAGTGCGTCTCCCTCTCGTTTCTGGTTGCTAAAACACTACTAAACGCTGTTACACAATAGAATTGATTAATGTCCTCTCTGCTAGCCGAACAAAAAGCATACATTTCCCCAGAGCCTAGAGGGGATGAGGGGACTGTGTTTGTGTGTCAATACATTACTATCCATCCTGAACATTAGCTCCCACTATAAGCCCACTAATCTTCTCCTCTGACAGAATTTCTTATTTCTTATGATCAGCTGCATCAATATTATCATTTCATTCTTAGATGACAAAATATTTTAATCTTCATTATGAAAACACTCCCTTTGTTCTGTTAATATAATGGGTGTGAAGCAAGATAATATAAACAGTGGGCTGTGTGACCGAACTGGCAAGCACAGAGATTCTGTAAACAGCCATCTTCTCTGCAATTCCTTATAAGGCATGGGTTCTCCTGCCATTCCCAGCTCCAACACTGCAGTCATTTTCTTGTGCAAAGAACTGCATTAACTGCTTTATCTAGATGTCAAATTTTCTTCCCTGCAAATAAACAGCCCAGTGACTGTTCTGTCTGTAGGTAGCACTGGACAGGATCACCAAACGATCGCAAGGAGTTATATTTATCCGTTAAGAAATCTGTTGTTAGGTGATGGAATGCTTTAGGAAAATGTCATGATTAAGGAAAATGGTGATAATAGCTGTCTACTGCTTTGTTATACAATTGGAACAGTGCATGCTAAAATGGCTGCAAACTAATGCACCACCATCTTCAAAAACAGAATTTACATTCAAGTGTCCAAAAAAAGTGAAACCATGCAATAATAATGAGTACAGATTAGAACTGACATTTCAGTTAGAGATGTCTTTCAATGGAAAACCCTGGTAGTCTTACAAGAATGCGCACAATAAAATAATGTCTTCAAAAACAGCATTACAGAAATAACCGTGGCACAGTTAGTGACAACTCTAGATCCGGCACAACTATAGCCGCCCAGGTTTAAGTCTGACGTCTGTTGCTGTCTGTTTTTGACCGCATGAGTTTCCCACTGATGCTTCTGTTAATTAGTCACTGCAACATGTCCTTAGTTTGTAGGTAGTAAATGGTAGAGTGCAGATAGGGATGTCATGAGATTAGGTAACTCCAGCTTTTTGTGTCTATCCGGTTTAAACCAGTATCTGCAGTTCCTTCCTACACATTTCGTCTGCTCCACTGTAAAATCTCCTCATGGTATGTCTACTTTGAAGAAGTTCTCCTCCTCTCTCTGACGAGAGTTCGGCAACATCCTCTCTTGCTGCTCCCTCTCTGTGCATTCATTGTTCTATATCTCTCTACATCATCGTCTATATCACTTGTGAACCTTTCCCGTGACTTTCAGTCTGAAGAAGAGTCTTGACTCGAAATGTCACCCATTCCTTCTCTCTAGAGATGCTGCCTATCCCACTGAGTTACTCCAGCTTTTTGTGTCTATCTTGGGTAACAGAGGAAACTATTGGGGGATGTGTAGGAAGGAACTGCAGATGTTAATTTACACCGAAGGTACACACAAAATGCTGGAGTAACTCAGCGGGACAGGCAGTATCTCTGGAGAGAAGGAGAACTATTGGGGATATGGGATTGCTCCATGAGCCAACATTAACATATATGGGCCGAAATGGCCACCTTCAATGTCATAAGGAAATGTTCAGAACAATATAAAATATGTGGAATATAAATGAACACCAGCTCAGAAATATTTAAGAAGGAACTGCAGATGCTGGAAAATCAAAGGTAGACAAAAATGCTGGAGAAACTCAGCGGGTGCAGCAGCATCTATGGAGCAAAGGAGATAGGCAACGTTTCGGGCCGAAACCCTTCTTCAGACTGAATTTCTGAGTTTTTCGCTGAGTTTCTCCAGCATTTTTGTGTACCAGCTCAGAACTGTTGGCTTTCCACAAATATTCCAAAATTAGATAATGACAGTGTGAGTTAGCAGGGACAAGAATACAAGCTGCAACTTAGAACTAATAATTGCTGCAATATGTTTTCCATCATTAGTAGCACCATAGACGCCCCTCAACTCTCTCGGGCTGAATACCAAATCTACAAATGCACAACAGGCCCTTCAAACTGTTCCAAGCCTCATCTTAATGGCTGCAATGCAGTTGAGAAGGAAATGTTATTTGCCATCTGTTCTGTCCCTCGGTACAAATTAATATATGTTTGAAAGCTGTCGACTGGAACTAGGAGTAGCTGTATGGCTGTAGAGAAATGAAATGAAGCAAGCCTGGCCTGGCCTGATCCTACAGCAAACAAGCCCAAGTTCTACAGCTGGAGTGAACCTCAATATGTTTGGCCCTGCATCAAAGCTCCTCTAAGTGCTTGGGATCACCAGTGAGTTTAAGGGAAATATACAAATTGTTTTCCATTAAATAATTTAATTTCAGCCAAGACTCTGATACTTTGTGGAAAGTTCTGCTTGCCTTTCATGTTGTTACTTGCTTGGCAGCTTTTAAATTAAGAAATAAGTGAATAAAACTGTCAGCACTGATGCTTACACAAAGCAACCCTGCTTGTTCCACTCCAACACCCAGTGTACAAATTCATTCTGGTTTCCATCCATTCTCCTGTGGCATGTTATCCCCAGCCCAGAGAGAGGCCTGTTCACCAGTCATACATCCACAGTCCGGAGACAGGATAGTTTATCTGGCCACCGCTCACCTCACATTGCTAACATAGAGGTGAGCATTACTCCAGTGTTTCAGTTGTAAGGCCAATTCACTGGATGTTTTTAAGAGAGTTAGTTAGAGCTCCTAGGGCTAACAGAATCAAGGAATATGGGGAAAAAGCAGGAACAGGGTACTGATTCTGGATGATCAGCCATGATCATATTGAATGGTGGTGCTGGCTCGGAGGCCGACAGGCCTACTCCTGCACCTACTTTCTATATTTCTAAAATTGCCAAAACATTTCACGTGACTTTGTACATTAGAGGGAGACATGTTAAACAATGTACTCACCACCTGCATTTATTCAGGAGCAACATTCTCAAACATTATCCTCATTCCTGTTTCACAGGTAACACTGCTCTTCTGCTAGATGTTTGGGAAGAGTACTGCATGGAAGGATACTGAGAACGAGAGATATTAAGGCCAGTATGGTGAGAATAACCCTGATGTGGCCTGTCCAGTGATCTAGAAGCGACACTGCCCACTTTATACGTCAGAATGCACTGAAGGCAGACAAAGATCATGCCTGCTGGAAAGGCCACCCCAGCACCGATATAATGTAGGCTTTTAACATGGTCAACCTGCAGAAAGAGGAATGCAGACTTTTAAAGGTAATCAAATAAACTTTTATACCAAACTTACAAATGCTTAGTGATCAGGTAAACAAAATTTGAAGGGCCTGGGGAGAGAAAAGGAGATAGTTTCAGATCACCACCAGTTTTAGATATTTGAAGACACAAATAAAGAATAGCTGTATAGGGTCCATGTCAGAGCTTGCCCACTGTATGTGAAGCAGGCATTGCAGCTAGGGGTCACCTCTGTTAAGAGAATGAAATATTAGACGTGGGAAATTACATGACCTTCTCCCCAATAGCCTCAAGGGCCTGTCCCAGTGTACAAGGTAATTCAAGAGCTCTCCCGAGTTTAAAAAAAAAAAAAATCAAACTCGAGGCAAGCACGTAGAATGTACGTCAGAGCTCGGGACGTCTCTTAGCGGCTCGTAACGCTAACGGCAGGTACTCGGGAAACGCAGTAAGCTCGGGAAGACTCGTGAAGATTTTTCAACACATTGAAAAATGTCCACAAGAGCTCCCACTACCTACGAGCGGCTATTACGGTAATTCTCCGAGTTCGATTCAGGGGAAACTTGGGAGAACTGTTGAATTACCTCGCACAGTGGGACAGGCCCTTCACTTGGTTGTAGGCATCAATGAGCGATCGGGTAACTTTCTCAATTAATTTGCAAGCCAAGGAAATATTATCAGGCTGATCCCAAGGATGCATTGTGGCTGATCACAAGCTTGAACACCTCTTAGCACAAAATGAACACACATTTTTGCACATCTGTTAGAGCTGCTGCCTCACAGCCCCAGAAACCCTGGGTTCAATCTGTGTGGATTTTACATTCTCCTCATGACCCTCTGGGTATGCTGGGCTTCCTCCCGAAGATATATAACAAGATGGAAATGAGTCCCAAAGATACATAACAGGAGGGATAACAAGATGGATGGCCCAAAGGGCCCGTTTCCAATATCGTTATTTTGCAAGGTCAATCTGAAACAATAACTCAGTTTCTTTCTTTGCAGCTAGTACCTGACGATGAATATTTCCAACAATTCCTATTATTTCAGATTTTCAACATTTGCAATATTTTGGTATTTGAATAGCAGGAACTCTTCTTGCTGAATGGCTTGAAGCACCGTACACTGCAATGAAGCCTATGCTAAAGAAAAACCCAGCAGCCCTTTGCTGCCAAGTGCCAGCGCTTAAACCCTTGCAGTAAATGATAAGGGGTAGCTTTCCTTTCATTACATAGGGAGCAGGTGTGAAGTTTATGTAACTGCAAACCACAGGAATGGAACACAAAAGGAATGTAATGGAATAATATTTTGGGAAGTGTACCGTTGTAAACATGCCCCACACCTGATCTCATGGAATGCCTTGGTCAGATGCCAGACTGCAGGATAGTTTGAAATATTAAATGAGCACCTTACATCACTCTGTGACAGTTCCCATATTCAGCAAATTAACTGTTTTAGAAAGGAAATTGAATATTCTTCAGCAATAATCCAAACATAATTGTAACATTGCCCCAAATCTATGGAATGATATTAGTTGTCTCTATCATAAGTGCCTAATAAGATTTACTCTCAGATTGCAGCATTCAGAGCTCTATTGAAAAATGTACGTCAGGTTGGCATCGCTATGGAACTGATGCTCTTCCCCACTACACACCAACTATCTCAGCCCACATTGACACACTGCTGATGAGATGAATAGTTCCTTTAGAGGGAAGACAAACACAAAAAGCTGGAGTAACTCAGCGGGACAGGCAGCATCTCTGGAGAGAAGGAATGGGTGATGTTCCGGGTCGAGACCCTTTTTCAGACCTTTAGTTCCTTTAGAGGAGAGGTAATAACACTCTTACTTGTCAAAGGCTTCAATTAGATTCTCACTCAAGCTTTTAAATTTTGCTTTTGAACCCACTGTTCAATTTGTCACTAACCCAAACGCTGTCTTATTGCAGATTTTACTTTGATTTACGAATGCTAACAATTACTTTGAGAGCTATTTTGTCTCAACCTGGTAAGATAACAGATCAAATAGCAAGATCCGGAGCAGAAAGAGTTTGGAAAGAAACTTTATGTCACAGCGGTGAATGCGAGGTCGCCGAAAACCAAGATAGACGTGCTGCGCTGGTGAGGACTCGGAGTGATCTTGGTGTAAGTGGGGACATGGCACCATGAGGACCTCCTGGAGTCTGGTGCAAATATGGACGGCTTTCTGCCTTTTTAGGTGAACAGGGACTGCAGAGAGAGTGACAGCGGTCAGTACAACTCTGGTCACATCGCGGTGAAGTGTGGCCCGGACACTGAACTGATGGCTGTGGGTCTCCGCTTATACTGTGTGCCCTGGGGATTCTCATACACTGCTGTGCTGGCAGTTTATGTTTAATCTTTATGTAGTTTTGTATCTTGTAGCATTTTTTGGTATGACTATGGTAAATTAAATTTCACTGTACCTCGGTACACTCGGTGACAATAAAGGACCATTGAGTTTGTCCACGTGTGGGCCTGAACACACTACAGAATCATTAACTCGTCCACAGAATTTACAGTCAACAGGTTAAGACTGCCACATCGGATATTAGAAACTTTACACATTGTAATACATCATTTCATATCCCTTATCTAATTTTTCCGCTTCCCAACACGTCACTACAAAGGGCTACTTAATTTGACAGCCTTTGGCTGGAGTATTTAGGGTAACTTTGATTAAATGCAGAAAATTACAGGTACTGCCCTTCAAGCAACATTAGCTCTCAGGTATTTAATCCAAATAACCATGGTTGGCCTGGTGTTACAAAGAGACCAAATCAAGTTAGAATGGCAGATTCCTTTCCCCAAAGGTCATTAATAATTGTTTCAATAAGTAATCAGTTAATTTATTTTTCAGAATAGTCCTTTGCTTGGCTAATCAAGCACAAAGGGCAAGGGAGATGAACTTGTCGCCTAAAATCTAAATACACACACCTACATTGGTATCAAATTTGCAGAAATCTGGAAACTTCATGGATACGGTTATTGAGACTAGATTTTTAAAAAGTACATTAATTTAAATACCCCAGATGCAAAGGTAGAATTCTACCTCAGATCTCGGATCCAGAACTCTCCCCATTAGCTCCACAACACTTCATTAATCTCACAATCTTGGGTTGAAATGTATTTGTATCAGTTAGCGTAGCAATGGTTGAATCCTGCAGTCTACACCGGGGCATCTTCAGTTACAAGGTCACTATAACTCACAAAATTACCATCCTGCTTTACAGGAAATGGTCCTTGTGGCTGAGACAGTCATTGGAAAGGATTTTTTGATATTCCTGGAAGACGGGGAAAATAAAACAGGATCTTACTTGGAAATTGCCGACCATTACAAGACCAATTGCGTTGATGCAACCAGCGATCAGAGCTCCAGAGTTGATCCATGTTGGTCGGCACTTCTCCAAAATCTGACCATAGCGTAGACCACAGATCAAGATCACTAGATGGATGCAAGAAAACACCAGACACACAACAGTTAGAGCCATTCCATAACTGTAGCTCAGGCCTTGCTCCTTTCCGTAAAAGGTAGATATTTTTAAGGCAGAGATAGGTAGAGTTGTGATTAGTATGGGTGTCAGAAGTTAATGGGAGAAGGCAGGAGGTTAGGAGGTGGAGAGATAGATCAGCCATGATTGAATGGAGGAGTAGACTTGATGGGCCTAATGGCCTAATTCTACTCCCATCACTTATGACCTTAAGATTGGAATTCCCATGACTCAATGGCACGAGTCTTCCCATTACTAGACAAAGGAAAGAACCAAACTAGTGCTTATCAGTGATCACCAGCGTTAGTTAGAGGAACTCCTATCACTGGGTAGAGGAACTGCCCTAGCTATTGCCTATAAGTGAACACAGGCATTAATAAGAACAATTGCTTCCATTCATTGAACGTAACTGTTCATGTATGTTTAAAGAAACCTAATTTGAGTTTTATTTTTGATAAATTGCTGCATTGTTGAAGGCGAAGCACATAAGTTTTCGTTTTAGAGATACAACTTGGAACTTCCGCCCACCGAGTCCGTGGTGAATAATGACCCCCGGACACTAGTTCTAACCTAGGCACAAGGGACAATTTACAGAAGACAATTAACCTACAAACCTGCATGTCTTTGGAATGTGGGAGGAAACAGAAGCACCTGAAGAAAACTCATGCAGTCACAGAGAAAACATACAAACTCCATATAGACAGCACCCATAGTCAGGATGACACCCTGGTCTAAGGCAGCAACTCTACCACTGCACCCAAATTATATGGGACATGGAACTAGCAAGGCAAAGAGATATTGGGAGAAAATACCAGAGAAGGGATAAATGTAGCAATAGTTATCAGTGATGGAACAGGTAAATAGTATTAGAGGGAGCATGGTGAAGTGGGTTTACAAAGAGATCAATGTCAGGTAAAGAGTGTTGAGGAAGCTACAGAAGGTTATAGATATGGAAGGGAATGTCATGAAGGGATTGGAAGAAGAGGAAGATATTTTCCAATTAGGGGCACTGGATGACTACACTCATGACCACAATTTTCTAGAAGACTTGTGTATCAATATCTCCCGATTGTCGAGAACTCCAATACTACTTTCACTTGTGCCCAAGTTCATCAAAAGACACAAGTATAAATTTGGTATAGTGTGGAGTGGCTGAAGAACATTAGTGCAGTGAAGTGGAGCCTTGTGCACCGGGAGATGAGAATGGACATTTATGGGGAGAAGATAGGAGGATGTAATTATGAGTGGGAGGAGATTTAGGTACAGGAAGTCCCAGAGCATGGATAGGATTCAACCCAGGCACAGGCTTAACCTCTGTGGCTTGTTTGGACATTCATTTCTCCTCAATCTCGAATGTTTCACTGATATGGAGCTGAGGGTTGAAGAGTGTTCTTATTAATTGGCCCCAAAACATTCTGTCCAAGACAGAGGCAGAATATTTGACAAGAAACTGTGAAACGACAAGACCTCTGGGCAATATTCAAAAGCAGAATGAGACACGAGCAACAGCCTCTATTCTAGCCACAGCTGAGCTGTTTTTGAACAGCCTCTGGAGAAAAAAATTATTTCCCACAGAAACAGGCAATCAATATTAATGGAAATAAGTATCCAAACGGTAGCAACAAAGCGTTACCCCAGTTATATCAGAAACCTACAATGCAACAGCAGCTCCTGATAATGAACAAGCCAGTGACTTACCCATAAAAGCACCCACGTTACCAATTAAACTGAAGAGGCAGCTTTCAGGAGGATATGAACCACATTTACTGTCAAGAAAATATTAAAAAATAAGCAATATTTAGTTTGATTTGATGACAGGTGCCAATATTGTCTACCTCTGAAGGCATTTTGTTTGCTGGGCTAACTTCCCAAGGAGCTACAGTGTATATTATCCCTCACCGATAACAATGCGTCAGACCAGAATTAACAGAGTCAAGCTAGAGTTCATCAAAGTGTCAAGCCTACTTCCATCTTGCTAGGAGACCTCAATTGCACACTTTCTAACAGTCACTGTTCATTATTGTCAAAGCAGGCATAAAGGTGGGAGCACCGTGGGAGACAGGTGAACAGATGAAGTGTGTGTGTGTGTGTGTGTGTGTGTGTGTGTGTGTGTGTGTGTGTGTGTGTGTGTGTGTGTGTGTGTGTGCGTGTGTGAATGTGCGTGTAAGTGTGTGTGTGTGTGTGTAAAATGCAGGGGAATAATTGGAATAGAGCTGCCAAGATTTTTTATAAAAGAGCATAATTTATAAAGCAAAACAGAGTGTACATCTTTTTAGGGACTCTCGGACAACATAATTTAACAGTACACTTCAATGCCTTTGAAATAAAACTTAGCCTTGAAAGATTAGTTATAATAAGAGTAATTGAATATATAACAGGTAGATCTGCCTTCAAAGTCTGCAATTTATGGTAAGTGTCAGGAAAATCCACAGGGGGTTTGTTTTTTTATATAAACAGTTATGGAATGGTGCCAGAAACCCAGCAGACTGCAAACATGAATTTTAGATATACAAAAGTCCCAGTAACCAGCAGATCAATTAGCTAAATGTAAGTATATAGATAATATTGTGAAATCGTTATCCAGTCACAAATGGAAAATATCTATAAATTGAAATCATGAATATTAATGCGAGTTCCAAAAGGGTGGTTATGCTTAGACAATCTTTTTTTTAAAAATTGACAATAAAGGATAAATAAGGTAGACATATTTGCATTTTTAAAACAGCATTCAAGGTCAAAACACGGCAAGTTAGAGAACAATAACTTATGTTATTGAAATCTGATGCAAATGAACATATGAGCATTTTAGTTAAGGTAGACACAAAATGCTGGAGTAATTCAGCGGGACAAGCAGCATCTTCCCCTCCCTTTCCCAATCTGACCTTTCCGTCCTGGGCCTCCTCTATTGTCAGAGTGAGGCCCAGTTCAAACTGGAGGAACAGCACCTCATATTTCGCTTAGGCAGCTTACACCCCAGCGGTATGAATATTGACTTCTCTAACTTCAAATGGCCCTTGCTTTCCCCCTCTCTCCATCCCCTACAGGTTATACATCAAGAGTAATCTTGCTTTATTCATTCAACTTCACTGAAAGTAATGATCTGTACCTGACGAGTGGAATATCCTGAATAGTGCAGCAACTTTTAGGGTAGCCACGCTTTGAAGTTTCCCCAGAGCAAGTCTCATTGTACAACCTTGGGAATAAAAGCAAAAGCAGTTTTAAAATGCATAGATTTGAAAGACATTTGCTTTAATTTTCAAGGACGGAATTGAAATGAACACAAAACCAATCAGCAAAGTTCTCAATGAGATAAGGTCATTTAGGAGGCTAGGTGTAATAAATTCTAATCACTTACTGCCAGGACACAACCACATGGAGTGTAAAACTACACATTCACATAAGCAGGACCAGGGAATTAATTAATTCCAGTCATTTGTTCCGACCATTTCACATTAATAATATATTGCATAAACATGTTATAGCAACAGAATCAGGGGAAGCAACAAAACAAAAATGTACTTCTTCAATCACTTGCATACATTTTTTTAAAGGGCAGGCAAAGCATGCTTCAAAAAATACAAATAATTTGGGCCCAATAAACTCCACAAATACTTTCATAGCTTAAAAAATGAGTCAAATAATGAAGGTGGTTTGATTTCTATGCTGATTAGTCGTTGTCCTCAGCAATACCGGAAGAAACAGATCACAACCCCTCCTGATCACTATCCGATAAAGTTTGCTCTAAGATGTGCATCAACGCCTGGTTGAGTCTGTTACAGTCTCTGTTGTGATGCCCCTCCATGTAGCCCACCAACACGCTATCTAGGCTACAATTGGAGTAGAGAAATTTGACTTAAAGAAACGACACTTCAATCCATATGCTCACACTCAACTGTGTACACATCGTGGCAGCTGCTGCTACCCAGCTGCACAAATGTGAAGGTGTTCCTTGGATTATTTGATGCTGATTTATTCTTTAAACATGTTACTTCTAGCTGAGAACACAATTAGATGAAAAGATTGATATAAATGTCTGGGTGCTTTCAGTAATAAGCTAGAATTCCCAACAAAAAGGAAGAATAATGTTCGTAAGAGTTTCAAGGATTTATTCCAAAGTATTTTGCAAACAAATGATATTTTGTTTTAGATTACTATTATATCAGACCAAGACATTTACACAGTACACCTGATTCCTTTCCATCCTCCAGCAAAAATTACATTTCATGGCTGGCGCTTACCTTCCCTAATCACAAAGCACAGTGGGCAATGTTAGCTAATTCAGCAAAGACTTGACTGTGAAAGAAAATGAAATTACTGAGAGCAAGCAAATAAACTGTACTGTACCAGTTTTCCACAGGACAAACATGGTGATTCATAACTGCCATGGCATATCTGTAAGAAAGAAGTGTGTGGTCAGAAGGCTCATGTTGGCAGTTTGCTTACAAAGGAATTTACATCATCAGATCATCTATGTTAATCTTATCATTATCACTGGAGATTGCGATTTTCTCCGCTTGGCACCATATTACCTGGTAACATTAGCTTGCAGAGTTGAGTGGCCCTGCTGGATATCAGAAGGTTGTAACCTTGCTGTTAAGCTTCAGTTTTATCACATTAAAGGTTTTCTCTCACAACCCAAACAAGTGCAGGTTGCTGGGTCACTCGGCCTGCAACACTTGTCCCCAGTGTGTGGACAATAGGGGAGAGTTGACAGGAATATTGAAATTTAAAAAAAAGTGCATTACTGTAGGAACAGCGCAAATAGGTGCTCTTTGGTCGGCACAGACTTGGTGGGCTGAAAGGCCTGTTTCTGTGCTGAGTGATTCTATGATTCCAAACTCTAGAAGTAACCAGTGACACCGTAGGGTCTTTAAACAGCCCTGCTACCCAAATTCACTGGGTTGTGGAATTGCGGATATGTGTGGATAAATATGACATACCACAGGAATATGGAGCCGCAGCTCAGAAGATGACCATTCATCCCGTCAAATCCTTGCAAGCTCCATGTAAGAGGGCTCCAGCTAGTCTCACTTCCATGCCCTCTCCTTTCAGACACCTATCCATCACCCTTTCCAATGCTAAAATCAAATCCAACTCTACATTCTGGATCCCCCCCAAAGTCCTTCATGTCATGTTTGATTTGCTTGCCAAACACCTTCATTCTATATAACTAATCCTTGACACTTCCACCAATGGGCACATTCAATCACTATTCAATCTTCATGGTTTTAAATAAAATAAACCAGCTTCTCCCCATCTCTGAAATCGACCAAGTAAATGTCCTCTGCACCCTTTCCAGTGTTTTAATTTTATGGTATGGATCCCAAATCTGGACACAATACTGCAGTTGCAGCCACTCGAGTGACAGAGAAAATCAAGGGCTCTAACACCAAGACCCGGAGCATGGCCTTGCATCGCCCGGCGCGGTTTTAATGGCCGCTTACCATCCTTAATGGACTTGCTTACCATCGCCCGCCGGGGGCTTTGACTCTGACATCGGGAGGAGCTGGGGAGTGCAGGGGAGAGATAAGACTTTGCCTTCCATCGCAGTGAGGAGGAGATTCGCTGTGATGGATGGTTGTGTAAACGGAGTTTCGTTTGAGCCTCACTGAGGTTCAAATGACATGTAATAAATATTGATTGAAATTGTGTTGTGTCTTGGTTCTTCTACTTGTTTGTATGACTGCAGAAACCAAATGAGGTTCAAATAACAACAAATAAATTGTATCATTGTACATATGGAATCTCTCAGACCTGCTTCCTGGATTATGGTTACTATGCTTATCAGGCGTACAACTGAATATTATAATCCAGGATTAGGGAGTGGAAAAATATTACAAAAAATATTTTCAGGCATTGCACTGAATACCAGGTTCAGCTACTTGAATAAGCTGCCAACCAGTTTCATGCTTGAAGATTATCCTCTTGGGAAAGGTACCAAAAGCAGCTTACCTCAATACTGCAGAGTCATAATTAGCCACATTACTTCTTCTTCACTAATTCAATTCTGTTTGCCTGACCCACTAACCCCACCTAAACCCATGTACAGTATACAGTATCTCTCGCCACCTTGCAATCATTTCCAGAATGTCCCAAGTTCATCCTTTCGTTTGTTTACATTCTGCACTTTCTAGGAATATTTCTAACTGTGCCAGGTTCCACAAGTGTTGAACACCAAGCTATGTTCTTCCATTATTAACATTTAATCCCATATCAGTTGCTGTATATTATCAGATTCCTTAACTAATATTTGGACTAGTGGAATCATCTTTTGGAAAAGTTTTCTCCAAAATACGGGTGTCAGGGGTTATGGGGAGAAAGGCAGGAGAATGGGGATAGGACGGAGAGATAAATCAGCCATAATTGAATGGTGACTTGATGGGCCGAATGGTCTGATTCTGCTCCTATCACTTATGGCCGTATAAATCCTAGCAGAATCTCTATACAATTCACGACTCTCTCAGGCTGACGCAGACAGTGCTTAAAAGCTGCCTTGCTTGAAAATACACAATGCTTTGTCATAAGAAGATGAAGAAAGATAAAGAATTGGCTATTTGGCCTCTCGCACCTAATTCTACCATTTAATGTGATCATGGCTGATCTCCTGTTGCATCTTTATTTTCCTATATTAACCCTATTCCCAAAATAAAGTAAATATGAGACCATAACAGAAAACACAGATAAAACTCAGGTCAGGCAGTATTTGGTAGGAGAGACAGGTAAGGGTCACATACATCCAATTCCACAGAGGCTGCTGAGATTTTCAAACATTTTGATTTTGTTTCCGATTTATAGCATATGTAGTTTTTTTAAAGTGAATACAGTGTGAGGGGGGGGGGAGGGTGTATAGATAGGACTATGGTCGCATACATAGATACATAGACAATAGGTGTAGGAGTAAGCCATTCGGCCCTTCGAGTCAGCACCGCCAATCAATGTGATCATGGCTGATCATCCACAATCTTCCTTCCTTCCCTCCCTTCACCACCTCCAATTTAAATTCCATTTGGAATATTTTGGAGGGCTAAGAAACCAAGAATCAGTACCCCGTTCCCGTCTTCTCCCCATATCCCTCGATTCCGCTAGCCCTAAGAGCTCGGTCTCTCTTTTGAATGCATCCACTGAATTGGCCTCCACCAAAGATCTGCTATGGGATCTTTGGCCTCCACTGCCTTCAGAGGCAGAGAATTCCACGAATCCACAACTCTGTGTGTGGAAAAAAAGGTTTTCTTCATCTCAGTTCTAAATGGCCAAGCTGTTATTTTTAAGGGGGGGGTTGCGTCTACAGTTCATACAGAAGGGTCAGAAAGTCTACAAAAACTTCAGGCATGGTTGGTTAGAGCAAACTCTTTGCGCTGTGTGTGTGTGTGTGTGTGTGCATCGCTTCCAGCAGCGAGCACTTTCCCCACTGCTGGCAAATCAAAGGCGGCGTGATCGAGATGGGGATGGAGATGGAGATGGAGATGGTGATCGAGCCGGGGTGGCTGAGACCAGAGGAAGGGCGAAGTGAAGCGGCCACCGGGGAGGGGAGGGGGTGAGGCTGGGGCTGGGGCCGGAGGGAGAGGCCTGCAGGGAGGCTGCAGCCCCGGGGATCGAGTTACTTACACGATCCAGATGCCGGCGATGCAGAAGGCGGCCAGGCTGACGGGGAGGATGACCCAGGCAGTCATCGGGAGGCCCAGAGCCCGGGTGGGCCACGGCTTACTACATACACACGGACGGACCGACGGACGGCGCGCCTCACCGACTGGGAGCCGGCCCGGCGGACTCCACACCTGCTGCACGGCCCCGCCCCCACCGGCCCAGCCCGCCCTGGCTCCACCCCGCACTGCGCACGCGCCTCGCCAACAGGACTACACATCCCGGCGTACACCGCGACATGACGTACTGGGAGTGACGGCCAGCAGAGGAATTCAGGGTACACAAAAAAGCTGGAGAAACTCAGCGGGTGCAGCAGCATCTATGGAGCGAAGGAAATAGGCAACGTTTCGGGCCGAAACCCTTCTTAGAAGAGAACTTCTTCAAGGTGGGCATATCTTGAAGAGATAACGCAGTAGAGTATACAGAACAGGAGATGCTGGATTCTCCAGCGTCTGCAGTTCCCTCTTAAACAGAGGAATTCAGGGTCCTGCACTTGGGTCCCAATGTTGGGGAAGTCCAGAACAAGGGGCCACACACACACAATTTAAGGATAAAGGGGACATCTTTTAGGACCGAGATGAGGAAAACATTTATTTTCACACACAAAAGAGAGTGGCGAATCTCTGGAATTCTCTGCCACAGAAGGTAGTTGAGGCCACACACAGTTCATTGGCTATATTTAAGACGGAGTTAGATGTGGCCCTTGTGGCTAAAGGGATCAGGGGGTAGGGAGAGAGGCTTCTCCCCTCCACCCCCCATCGGTCTGAAGAAGGGTTTCGACCCAAAACGTCGCCTATTTCCTTCGCTCCGTAGATGCTGCTGCACCCGCTGAGTTTCTCCAGCATTTTTGTGTAGGCAGGTATAGGATACTGAGTTGGATGATCAGCCATGATCATATTGAATGGCGAATGGTGCAGGCTCGAAGGGCCGAATTGCCTACTCCTGAACCTATTTTCTATGTTTTTTCCCCTTGTGTAAGTAAGTAACTAAGTGAGTTTTATTTATATAGCACGTTTTAAGTCAACTCGCACATGACACCAAGTGCTTTACATAAAATAAATAATAAGTTTCCATCCAAACCATAGAAAAAGGTTTAAAAAAAATTAAAAAATGGACACAACACATTATGAAGTTCAACACAAACGTCCCCCCACGCGATAGAACTTTTATTTATCCCAGGAGGAAAATTGGTCAGCCAGCAGTCATAAAACACAAGATACATTAAATTAAAGTGACGAGTAGTCCAGGATTGGGGAGAGGTAGGGGTGTCAGTTTACCCCACGACAGAAGGGGCAGGAGTTGCAGTTTGATAGCCACAGGGAAGAAGGATCTCCTTTAGCATTTTGCTCCCTTATAATTCAAATAACAGGTTTGGCACTGCATCTTGTTACACGTGATAATAAATACACCAATACCATATATCTCTCAATCTATGCTTCACCCTTTGTAATTCTCACCATTGAGTGTAATTTCACCATCAGACACATCTTTGCATTCCTTTTTAGTATTCGGATCAGTTCTTATCACGAGTCCCTGGTCCGAACTTTCATCCGGGCCAACCACTCACCTCATGTACTTTCCTGTGCAATAATAGGACCCATGTTCCAGATTCCAACCACCCTATGAATTAAAACACTTCCTCATATCCCCTCTGAATCTCTTACCATAGTAATGCCATTTTCATCACCTTATCTAACTGTGCTGCCACCTTCAGGCATCTTAGCATTTGAACATTGAATTTCCTGCCATTCCTCAACACTCCCTGGAGCCCTACCACACTTTGTACCTAGAGTGGTAGGCACTGCCTGATCATCACAGGTAAGTGACTTCCCACCAATAAAGGGAGCTATAGATGCTGCCTCAAAAAGAAAGCAATTATCATGAAAGACCCACTGCACTATCCTGGCTATGCTCTCCTTTCGTAGCTACCATTGGCAAGGCCTGAAAACTGACCACCAAGTTAAGAACTGCTTCTTCTCGTTAGCCATCAGGCTCTTGAGCACGAAATGTTAATCTCAGCACCTATGATCTTCTATGGACTTTTGTTTTTGCATTATCAGTTATCTAGTATTAGTTATTAATTCATTGTATTTTTGATTATCATATATTATGCATTTTATTGCAGCCCCATAAGAATTTCATTGTTGATACATGTGACAATTAAGCACTCTGCCCGTTTCAGGATTACATTTCATCTACCAGTACCACTTCCATGCCATGTTGCCTCATGTTCCTTTCTCCATACAATCCTCGATTTTCAATTATCATTGTTTTTAATATTTCCAGCCAATATTTAGAATCTTTGCCATTTCTCTATTTCTCCTTGATATTTCCCTTGTCCCTCAATATGATACCATCTTTAACTTGGAGAAAAGGACAGATGTTTTGGATTACACCTCATCTTCAGACCCTTCACTTCTTCGGTTCATCACAGATGGTGCACCTTTTATGGTTCTGAATATCTGCATTAAGTGGGAAAGGAACTTACAGCAGAAGGGGGAGGCTTCACTCATCGTTGAAACCAAGTACCAACCACAGAGACAGGACAAAGAGGTTCTACAGTTAGTATTAGAAGATGGGACCAAATTAAGTATAATCTCCCATTAATTTCTAGGCTACATGTAAATTGATATAGACAAATAAGATTAGAAATATTAATACATAAATCAAAGACTGATGTAGGCTGATGGGCTGGGCATTGGGACCAGTACTGGGGAAATGTGAATTTGGCAATTTTAAATAACAATGTCATGTTGCAAAGATGTGGTATATCACTGGAGAAAAAGCTATTAATATGGGAAATCATGGACTTTGAAAGGATGGGATGTAGGATACATATCCAGGAATCATTTTGTAGATGAGGCTGAAAGAATGCTCTGGCAGAATGTACACAGAAACAAAACAGATGAACAGAGTGTAAATTGAAAGCGGGAGAACTATCCAAAATCACTGCCTGAGGCGGTGGTGTAAGATGGTAGTAGCATTTCATTGTTAAATGAAAATATGTAAGATTAAATCAAAAATAAAGAGGATGGTTAGTTAGTCAGAAGATTGCACAGACTATGAACACAGAACGTAATGCAAATAGTAGATGAGATGAAACAAACCAGAAATATAAAATCAGCTAGTTTTTCCTATACATGTATAAAAAAAAGAACCAAAGTGTGCATTGTACTAGGTGACTTGAAGAATTAAATGTTATTTTGACTGTCTTTGCTTATATAATGAACATTGCAGAAATAGTTCCAAATCAGGAATTTGGGCAGTTAGTCACCAGGGAAGCAGTACTAGGCAAATAGCTGTATAATAGATCCAGACACATTTCCAATCCAATGAAACCATCCCCAAATCCAGGACATTTTGGACAATAAATTTGCCTTCCTAATTATATGTTGCATTTGATCTTTTAATGATTTGTTCCGTCTGAACTGGAGGCGAGTGTATTAAAAGGAGGCAGAGAAAGCAAAAGTTGTTTTTTTACATCTTGTGTAGCTTTGTCGAGGAAGACCTGTGGGGTCTTAACCGCAGCTTTGGTTGGACAGTTTGACAGCCACATAGAACACAGCTGATGGGTGGCCAGTGGCGTTTGTGAAAGAAACCAACATTGACCCCTATATCAATCCAGTGCCAGACTTGGTATTTTCAGAAGCTTGAAAGTTGCAAGATTTATTTTAGACTTGAGATTGCTAACCAACAATCACCATGTACACTGGCAATATCCTACACTAGGAACAATTTACAAAAGCCAATTAATGTACAAAATGTAGTTGTTGAGTGTAGGAGGAAATCGGATCACCTGGAGAACCCATGTCAAACTCTGTGCAAACAACACCTGTAGCTTGGATCTAAACTGGGTTTCTGGCACTGCAAGGAGGCAACTCTACTGCTGTGCCACCTGCTGTCCCAGAAGATGACCTACTATAATCCATCACAATTGTTCCACCCTTTTACTCACACAATTGTATTCATGGTATGATTTAACTAGAAAGCACACACAGCTTTTCAGTGTCTTGGTACAAGAGTATATAGAAACATAGAAAATAGGTGCAGCAGTAGGACATTCGGCCCTTCGAGCCTGCAGCGCCATTCAATATGATCAT
Organism: Leucoraja erinaceus; assembly: GCF_028641065.1. NCBI lineage: Eukaryota > Metazoa > Chordata > Chondrichthyes > Rajiformes > Rajidae > Leucoraja > Leucoraja erinaceus. The sequence goes on along the minus strand of NC_073411.1, from coordinate 14,815,116 downwards.
GGCTGATCATCCAACTCAGTATCCCATCCCTGCCTTCTCTCCATACCCCCTGATCCCTTTAGCCACAAGGGCCACATCTAACTCACTCTTAAATATAGCCAATGAACTGGCCTCAACTACCTTCTGTGGGCAGAGAATTCCACAGATTCACCACTGTGTAAAAAATGATTTTCTCATCTCGGTCCTAAAAGACTTCCCTCTTATCCTTAAACTGTGACCCCTAGTTCTGGACTTCCCCAACATCGGGAATAATCTTCCTGCATCTAGCCTGTCCAACCCCTTAAGAATTTTGTAAGTTTCTACAAGACCCCCCCCCCTCAATCTTCTGAATTCTAGCATGTACAAGCCGAGTCTATCCAGTCTTTCTTCATATGAAAGTCCTGCCATCCCAGGAATCAGTCTGGTGAACCTTCTCTGTACTCCCTCTATGGCAAGAATGTCTTTCCTCAGATTGGGAGACCAAAACTGTACGCAATACTCCAGGTGTGGTCTCACCAAGACCCTGTACAACTGCAGTAGAACATCCCTGCTCTTATACTCAAATCCTTTTGCTATGAATGCGAACATACCATTTGCTTTCTTCACTGCCTGCTGCACCTGTATTCCTACTTTCAATGACTGGTGTACCATGACACCCAGGTCTCGTTGCATCTCCCCTTTTCCTAATTGGCCACCATTCAGATAATAGTCTACTTTCCTGTTTTTGCCATCAAAGTGGATAACCTCACATTGATCCACATTATACTGCATCTGCCATGCATTTGTCCACTCACCCAACCTATCCAAGTCACCTTGCAGCCTCCTAGCAGCTAACACTGCCCCCCAGCTTCGTGTCATACGCAAACTTGGAGATGTTGCATTCAATTCTCTCATCCAGATCATTAATATATATTGTAAATAGCTGGGGTCCCAGCACTGAGCCTTGTGGTCACTGCCTGCCATTCTGACAAGGACCCGTTTACTCCTACTCTTTGCTTCCTGTCTGCCAGCCAGTTCTCATTCCACATCAATACTGAACCCCCAATACCGTGTGCTTTAAGTTTGTATACTAATCTCTTATGTGGGACCTTGTCGAAAGTCTTCTGAAAGTCCACATACAACACATCCACTGGTTCTCACTTATCCACTTTACCAGTTACATCCTCGAAAAATTCTATAAGATTCGTCAGACATGATTTACCTTTCATAAATCCATGCTGACTTTGTCCAATGAATTCACCACTTTCCAAATGTGCTGCTATCCCATCTTTAATAACCGACTCCAGAATTTCCCCCACCACCGATGTTAGACTAACTGGTCTGTAATTCCCCGTTTTCTCTCTCATATAATGTTAGAATCAATTTAAACAATTAAAAGCAAGTTTGGTGAGCAAGTGTATACTTTTATTTGAATGAAGTGTTTTAGTACGAGGCTAAAATTAATGAATAGTTCCATTATACACCAGAAAGTTAAATGAAGCCAAGCACTACTACAGATCACTAAATTGATGGGTTAGACCAACCTGGTCAAAAGCCTCAGGTTGTTTGGAAATGTACAAATCACATAATTAACTTGACAATTTGAATTCTGTCATCTTTATGACAGTACCATTGGATAGAGAGACTTTCCTTGAACAGCTATTAGGAATGGTTCCGTTATGCCTCACCACAGTCCATAATACTAACAACAACATTCGTCTTTCCACTCTGAGATCCCTTTGATTCCATTATTTTCACAACATCCATGCCTTCTACGACGTTCCCAAACACAACATGCTTTCCATCCAACCTGAAAAATACAAAAGGTGGATTAATATTCTGTTGATATAACAAGACACATATTTAAAAATCTCACATTAGCTAAAGAGTGGTCATGATCTGAAATTCACCTGGAGGCAAGACTGATGTAAATAAGACAGAATTAAAATTCAAAAGGAAAAAACATCTACAAGTAAAGGGATTTAAAGCATTAGCCCCATAAAGAGTTAACACGATGTCAGCCAAATGTTTATTTTCACAAGAACTAACAGAAGTGGATTTATGCCCCAGGATAATCAGTAGCTTTCCATTTTAACATTCCTGCTGAAATACAGCACACTGTTGCAAACTATCATTGTTTACTTCCGTTTAATAGCCATTTGCACATTGTAAATAGAAATTCCATTAGATGAGCATGAGAGATGTAAAATGAGAGTTTAGTGCAAGTTGTATTTGCAACTGCTGGACTGATGTAGCCCTGGCTCATGTACAAGTCTTACAAACAGACACAGGACTGGACTAAAGTACAGGGGGTGAAACAGTTAAGTAATTCCATGATTGCACTTATCCATGTCTACGTTTGATATTTCAAAACTGGACGTCGTACACCCTGGAGCACACACCACTAAAGGACAATCAATTCACACCTCAGTCAATACACAACATAAATCCCTCTATGGCACCAGAAATAACTTACCAGGGAGTTTTTGCAGTACAGATAAAAAATTGTGATCCATTTGTATTGGGCCCAGCATTTGCCATTGACAATGTTCCTGGGAAAAACAGCACATCAAATATTTTAAAAATGCATAGGTCAGAATGAACAACATAAAACATTATTTTCTTCACACACCCCCACCCTAATAAAATAAACATTATTTAGTACCCCAGGATAAGACAACCTTTGGGTTGATCCCTGGTATTGGTATTAGACATTAGTATTCACTGGATATCCCACCTCCATTATTTTCAACCAACTCCCCATTTGGGAATCATAAGACAACATCCATTATTTTACTCCTGAACTGTATTCCAAGTAGAATTAGAAAATGTAGCCCCATTCAGGCAATTTATATGCAAATTTAAATGAATTGCAACTCAATGTGACAATAGTAGATGCCCACCCAAAAAAATCTGTTACATGAAAACCAAAACATTTAGTTTACCCACTCACCTGGAAACTCATGTTTAAGTATGAAGTTCTCATCTGGAAATTTGTTACCATAGATTGATTTGCCACCAGTGCCGTTACCTTTTGTGAAATCTCCACCCTGTAAAAAACAAGACAGCCAGACTTGTAAATCTCAAAAATGCCATTAGGAACAATTTTTCTAATTTTAAACCATGTAACATTAGATGAACCAAGGTTGAGATTAAACTAGATTCAAGCTACTTGTTCATCTGAATCCCAGTGCCAATCTTCTTGAAGAGTTGAACAGCAAATCTTAATTCCAAATCAACAGCAGCAATTGCAGAGAAGGGAAATAGCTCCCCAAAAAAAATCATAATAGTAAACAAATGAAAAGATAAGTCATAGCATAAAACAGACTTGGGTTTTCCTGTGTGGACCATGGGGGTTTTGTAGAAGAGACCTTGGAGTATAAGAACACAATCCCATGAAAGTACCACCACAGGCAGACAGGATGGCAAAGTCGGGTTTTACACGCTGGCCTTCACTCAGAGCATTCTGTATAGAATCTGGGATGTTATATTGCAGTTGTACAAGACATCGGCAAGACCACACGAGTGGTCTGTAGTTTTGGTCGCTCTGCTATTGAAAAAATCCCATGAAGCTGAACAGTGCAGAAGATGAAGAATACACAAGAATCTATGGATGCTAGAATCTGGAAGAAAATGGTACTGGATTCAGCAGTATCAAAATGGCAGATCCAAGTGCAAAAACATGGGTCAAACAAAGGCAAATGGGGCTAGTTTAGGTGAGCATCTTGATTGCAAAGGAGCGGTTAACTCAAACGGCCTGTGCGTGCACTGTATGTTTCAGTCACAAAGATTCTAAATCATTCAAACTGCCTTCATTATGGAATCTTACTCCACAGAAATTGGCCTAACTCATCTAAACCACCCAATATTCGGAGTTTGACAACTATACAACATTCAACTTCCCAAAATGGCTTCAACGCACAACTTTATGCCCCATTCCCCAAGTACTTGTTATCCTATTTAATTTCACTAATCCTTGCTTTGTCCATAACATTCCTAGCATCTTAACCAAAGCCTCAAACGTTAACCTTGTTATCACACATAGTTGAACACACAAACCATTATTTCCACATGAAGTATTAATATTTGCTTACTATTCTGAAATTTGAGCTATTCAGAAACAAGCACCAGTAGTAGCCCCAATACAATTGCACTGGATACAACAGCACACATCAGCCATGCCATCACTGCCTTCTACTCTTCAGGAAGATACACCATTTTTCAGCAAGGAATAATTCCAAGTGAATGCAGCTCCATGGCCCATCATTAACGCTCTCGTGCCTGGGAGATCTGGTCGGTCAGTGTTTTTTGCTGCAAAAACAAACTCTACAGTTCAATTTGCCAACATATCTCTGAAGTCTACTTCAACCATTCAACCCTTCAAAACCACGTCACGATCACTCTGCTGGAAACTATCTTATTTGATAACTGGAATACAATGTAATCAACGCCGACCTACAAAGTTAACTGCTTTCCAGTTTAGTTTATTGTCACCTGTACTTTTTCCATGTCAGAATACCACACAATGAAGAGTGTACATGATTACAATCCACATGCAGATATAGGATGAATGTACAGTGCAAAGTAAAGTCAAATTAAAGAACTGACCAGATCTTACTCAATGAACCAACTCATCCAAAATAAATCTAAACTCTTCAACAAATCGTCTTATTATCCCTGTCAAAAGGAAAACCTTACCATCAATGATCTCATTGTTAGATAGAGCTACAGGAGGTGAAAAGTGAGAAGGGCTAATAAACCCATCAATGAATCCATGAGAAAATTTTATTCCATATCTCAAATTTGCAAATGCTGGAGTAACAGCAGGACAGACGGCATCTCTAGAGAGAAGGAATGGATGACATTTGGGGTCAAGGTCTTTCTTCAGACTTTGCAAATAAGGTACAGGCGATTGTTAGTCATATGGTATGGGGTCACTTATTGCATTATAAAAGTGAAAAAAGGCTATGTTATTGACAAATGGGAACATTTTAGATGCAAGAGAAACAAGCAAGAAATGATAGCAGTCTTTGTGAGTATATTAAAAGCATCAAAATCACATGTTGCCCCCCTAGAAATAGTAGGAAACTACATGGCAGTAAACCAAATGTGTTGAATAAATGAGAGCTTTATTAAGGAAGTGATAAAGCCACAATTGATGGTTAGGAGACCGCAGATGAAAGAGCCAAGTCAACATGGATGCATTCATCGTACATACACAAACCACACAAGATTTTGTGAAGGTGTGGTGTCAAGGACCAAATCAGAAAAGTATTGGTCAATTTACAGTTATCCAAGAATAATGTTTTTTCCCTTAAAGAAGGCTCTTGGCTGCCACAGGGAACAAAGTTACCATGCAATTAAAGGCACAGTAAAATACCAGTCTTTAATACGATAAGTAGTACGAAAATGGGGAAGACCTGATATAACTGCATTTACTGACGTAATGCCATGTACTCTTTTGGCCCCATATGAAGCAGCCATGGATGGATACAGAAGAGGTCTGGGAGTCAATAGCATCATCTCATGAGAAATACTGGATGGTCTAGAAAAGATGGTAGGGTAGATGTTAAGACGGCTGGGCTGAAACACAAGAGGGCAACACCTATTTTTTAGATATTCATTCCATTGGAATTAATTAACCCAGACGCCACCATAGTCCAAGTCATCAAAGTTGCCACCACCTGCTCCCCAAGAGGCCAGCTTTTAGTTTATGAAATATCTCTGGATGTTTGATAAACATGCTCCAACTGTTTAAAATGCGATGAATGACATTACAGCAATTTTTTAATAAAAGATCCCAGCATACTGGAATTAGAAATATGCTTGAATTCAGTATAAGAAAAAAGTTATCAATTAGTAAAGGCTTGTACATACCTGGCACATAAAATCAGGAATTATTCGGTGGAATACTGATCCCTTAAACCCTTCACCCTTTGGCTTGGTGCAAAGTACACGGAAGTTTTCTATTTAAATAGACAAGTAACAGAATGAGCAAGCTTCTACCCTCAAGACGGAAGGGAGAGTGTACGCTGGCGCAGTTTAGCTGCCGCTGCTCTCTCTTCACATTGTGTTTTTGTTTTTTTTGTCTTTGGATCGAATTCTGTCTTTAATTTCTGTATTGGTGATGTCTTTATTATTTATTTTATTCCGATTATATGTTTTTTTACTCTTGTTAAATTCTGTAAGGTGTCCTTGAGACTTTTGAAAGGCACACATAAATAAAATGTATTATTATTATTTAAGACACACAATTGAATGACTGATTTTCCCAATTCTGGTAGCCCTTGCGGTCTCCTCCCCTTCCTAGCTCTCCCTCAGCCCTCGGGCTCCTCCTCCTTTTTCCGTCTCCCCCCCCCCCCCCCTTTTCCGTTTCCGCCCCCCCCCCCCCCCCCCCCCCCCCCCCCCCCCCACCCCACATCAGTCTGAAGCAAAGATCTTAGAGCTTTAGTCTGAAGAAGGGTTTCGGCCTGAAACGTTGCCCATTTCCTTCGCTCCATAGATGCTGCTGCACCCGCCGAGTTTCTCCAGCATTTTTGTGTACCTTCGAGTTTCTCCAGCACTTTTGTCTACCTTGAATGACATCCCAACAATGCACCCCACTTCCAGACTCAAGCTTTAGATTTAAATTTCAGACAATACTATAATGCATATTACCATGCTTTAGTTCAATCAATTCAATCTGCCCCAAACTCTACATTCAGAATAGTTTAAAAGCAATTGCCCCAAAGCTAAAAAAAGTCAATTCTCGAGTGGCCAAGTCAATCACCCAATCTGAACCCAATTGAGCATGCCTTTTATATGCTGAAGGGAAAACTGTGTGTATGTACATAAACACTGCTGTAATTGCTACTAACCACGTTAAATTTTTATATTACAAATCTCAAATTGTGCAGTGCAGAGGCAAATAAATAAATGATGGGTCCATGTCCCAAACATTTTGGAGGGCATTGTATATTGTCCCAATTTCAACAGCTAATTTATATTTTTACTCCAAGTCGTTAAAATAATAATCACATTTATAGAAAAATCCGCAAAACTCAATTTCCTACAACCCCTCAATGCAGCAGCAGCAGCAGCTCACAGCCTATGTAGGGCAATCACAATGAGAAGCAATTCCTAGCCATGCGAGCAAAATGCAGATGTCATGCACGGATAGGTTGCGGCAAACGGATTATTCGTCCGCAGTGAAGCAATTGGAGACATACTTCAGGGACACTTTTAAAGAAAAATAGAAATATATGTATATATAAATATCATCCTCACCTGCAGTCTTTGGAACTACATCGCTCCTTAGCTAATGGGTGGAAATAAAAGAAAAGTTATTAAGGCAACACAGATTTACAGCCTTGCAAGAACTGCAAAGTCGGTTAAACAACAGTACTGCGGATTTTTTAATTTATTTTTTTTAAAGCGGGTAGAGAAATTCCATCATATCTTTGGTTGCATTTATCGCTGGTTTGGTTTATTCGACAGCTGCTGCGGCATCTGCCTTCGGGCGAGTGGACATGGTGGCGGCGGGCCATTTGCACACAGACAGACCCATTTGTAAAATGGCGGGCACCTGCCTGGGCGCCCGATCACCAAACGCCATCACCATCCAGCTCCGTCTTTTATTTAAAAAAGCCCGTTTTCTTTTTCTAACGGGATTTTTTTTTCCCGCAAGTGGTTAGACCGGTGCAACAAGCCGAGGGCGTGGGGAAGGAGCGGCAGGGAACGCCGCCCGACACGTGGCCGGCCGCGGGCCTCGATCCGTCGCCGATGGGGCGCCATGAGTCCCGCTCCCGCCCGCCCGCCGGCCGATTGACGCTGGACCATTCAAACTTAGCATTGATGTCCAGACCGCGGGTACAGCAGCCTAGATCACCGGAGAACGGGGGTAAAGGGAGGGCCCGATGCCGCATGACCGCACCCCACATCCTGCGGCCATCCGGCCATTCGCAACCACCCACATCCCGGGGACAATTACCTCGAAAACGACGCGGCCCGCGGGCTGGTTATTAAACCCGATGTCGAAGAAGACGCGAGGCCGAGGATTGCCCATCTGTATTTTTTTTGTTTTCCTTGATTGAGATTTCTCCTCTGGTGGCGACCGATCAACAATTACCACGTTGTGGACCGGGTGAAGTCCGCGAGAAAGACCAGCCGCCCGCTCCGCTTATATACCGGGTGCACGTCCCGCCCCCCCGGCTTGACAGGCGGCCACCTGAACCAATCGCATCGCTAGAAGCTGATGATGGACAGACAGGTTGACCAATGATACGCGGTAGACCACGCGAGGGCGGGCTTACGGCGGCATAACGGTGCCAGCGCTCGACGTGACGCCCCATTCCCGCTGGAGGGAGAGAGGGGGGAGGGTGGATTCAAGGGTGGGCCCAGCGGCCCGCAGTAACCAGCGTCTGCTCTTTAACCAAAATTACATAAATGTGCACATTTCACGCGCCTAAAACCCTCCGTTATTCTATATCCCAATTCAAAATTAAATTTAAACAAAAAAAACAGGGACATCGTCACCGATCTGCGTACAGTGGACATTTCCTTACATTTTTATCACAAAATCGGCTGGAAATCCCTGCAAATAAATTTAAATATATTTGTATGTGTATATAATGGATAAACGTTATATATATATAATGTGCCAAAGTTGCAAATTAAAAATGCGGCTCTGTGACACGTAAAGATGAATGAATAAATAATGCTTCGTATTTATATAAAAGGATCCACTTTACAGCAAAGATCTTGTAGCGTATCTTTGCTTCACAGTGTATGTGGGGGAAAGGCAGAATAGTGACTTTAATGCATGCGGCTTTTTAAAATATATATCTTTTATTTTGTGAATGAGCTGCTTTAGTTTGTCGGAGTCACCGTCGAGGAGCGGGGCTGTGAAAAAGCGCGGCATTGCGTTACCGCGGCCGGCCGTCACTCGGCTCTGGCGGCTTCCAGAAGCTTCTCCGCCCGGCCCGGCCCGGTCCGTCATGGCCGCGATGCCGGCCTTTGTGTCCTCGCCAAGTCTTACAAACACCATTTCCCTCAGGGATTATCTCCAGTTCAACTAAATAACGGAGCTAGACAACCCCTCTCGTCAAGGTGCCTTGTGTTTTGCAACCTCGGATTCAATTCACCTCGATAGAACTGAAGAAGAAGAAGAAGCCAGATTACAAACCGACATTGTTCTAAAAATCGATGCATCTAAAGCTGTCTTTGGAAAAACAAATGTAAGGCACTTGTGCTGCAAATAACTCGAGATGGTTGCAGCAAAATCTTGCTTCAGGGTGTAAAACTTGGGATGTAACGGATCCAAAGGCTCATCATTTTAAACACGAACAAAAGAAGAACCCATTCATTCTCTCCACAGATACTGCCTGACCCGCTGACTTACTTCAGCTTTTTATGTCTATCTTCGGTTTAAATGCAGTATAATGTGGATAAATGTGAGGTTATCCACTTTGGTGGCAAAAACAGGAAAGTAGACTATTATCTAAATGGTGGCTGATTAGGAAAAGGGGAGATGCAACGAGACCTGGGTGTCATGGTACACCAGTCATTGAAAGTAGGGATAGAGATATTCCTTCAGCAGGCAGTGAAGAAGGCGAATGGTATGTTAGCATTCATAGCAAAAGGATTTGAGTATAGGAGCAGGGAGGTTCTACTGCAGTTGTACAGGGTCCCTGGTGAGACCACACCTGGAATATTGCGTACAGTTTTGGTCTCCTAATCTGAGGAAGGACATTCTTGCCATAGAGGATTTGAGTATAGGAGCAGAGAGGTTCTACTGCAGTTGTACAGGGTCTTGGTGAGACCACACCTGGAGTATTGCGTACAGTTTTGGTCTCCTAATCTGAGGAGACATTCTTGCCATAGAATTTAGAAGATTGAGGAGGGATCTTGTAGAAACTTACAGAATTCTTAAGGGGTTGGAAAGGCTAGATGCAGGAAGATTGTTCCCGATGTTAGGGAAGTCCAGAACAAGGGGTCACAGTTTAAGGATAAGGGGGAAATCTTTTTTGAGGAAAACTTTTTTTCACACAGAGAGTGGTGAATCTCTGGAATTCTCTCCCGCAGAAGGTAGTTCAGGCCAGTTCATTGGCTATATTTAAGAGGGAGTTAGATGTGGCCCTTGTGGCTAAAGGGATCCGGGGGTATGGAGAGAAGGCAGGTACAGGATACTGATTGGGGATGATCAGCAATGATCATATTGAATGGCGGTGCAGGCTCGAAGGGCCGAAATGGCCTACTCCTGCACCTATTTTCTATGTTTCTCTGTTTCTAAACCAGCATCTGCAGTTCCTTCCGACCCGATAAGAAATAAAACAGGACATGATAGAGCCTGAAAGGACACCAAGTGAGGGAGTAAGTCAGGCAGCATCTCTACCCTGGGATGCAGACCACCAGACCCTGGGGATTTATCAGCCTTCAGTCTTGGTTTCTTGGTCCTCCAAATTATTCCAAATGGAATTTAAACTGGAGGTGCAAAGATTATAGAGGAGCAGCTCCTCTATAATCTTTGCTTCAGTCCCATCAGTCTACCCAACACCATTTCCTGCCTAATGTGGATTTCCTTCAGTTCCTCCATCACCCCAGATCCTCTGGCCACTACTATATCAGGAAGATTGTTTGTGTCCTCCTTAGTGAAGATGGATCCAAAGTACCTGTTCAACTCATCTGCCATTTCCTTGTTCCCCTTAATAAATAAATTCACCTTTTTTCGTCTTCCAACTTTGGTCTTAACTAAATTTTTTCTCTTCACATACCTCAAGAAGCTTTTCCTATCCTCCTTTATATTCTTGGCTAGCTTACCTACGTACCTCATCTTTTCTCCCCGTATTGTCTTTTTAGTTATCTTCTGTTGCTCTTTAAACATTACCCAATCCTTTTGCTTCCCGCTCATCTTTGCTATGTTGTCCTCACTAGCACGAGCTACTGGAAGCAATCCAGAGATAACCACCTTAGAAGTCCTGCGTTTCAGTCTTCTTCCTAACTCTCTGAACTCACGTTGGAGAACTTCCTTCTTCTTCCCAATGTTGTTTGTGCCTACATGCACAACTACTGCCGGCTGTTCACCTTCTCTCTCTCGAGGATGGTCTGAATTTGGCTCGTGACATCCTGAACCCTGGCACCCGGGAGGCAACAGACCATCCTCGCGTCTCGTCTGCCGCCAGAGAATCTCCAGTCTGCTCCTCGGACAATGGAGTCACCCACCACTATGGCTCTGCCCGACGTTGGTCTCGCCGGTCGAATACCATCCCTAGGATTAGAACCACCAATGTGCCCGCCGCTCAGACTGGAAACATAGTCTCCCTGGACAGTTCCCAAGGGGGCGTACTTGTTTTCATTAGGCACAGCCACTTGGGTATCCTGCACTCCACGGTTACCACCCTTTCCCTCCGTCACACACCTTGGTTCTTCCCGTAACCTCGGCGTGACTACCTCACTGTAGGTCCTGTCCAGTAAACTCTCATTTTCCCAGATGGAAGTCATCCAGCTGTTTCTCCAGTGCCCCAACACGGTCCTTCAGGAAGTGAAGCTGGACATACTTGCCACAGTTGTAGCAGCCAGAGGTTCCATCCGTGTCCCTGGGCTCCCACATTTTGCAAGACTCGCACTGTCTCATCTGTCCTGATATGTGTTCACTGCGTCCCGTCCTCTCCAGATTTTTGCATAGCCTCCTCTCCTCAGCCTCCTCGCCAGACTCACACTTTACTCACAAGGCACTTCCCTCCCCGAGCAGCCTTGCTTATATTGACTGATAATTGCCTAATTTACCAATTTACAAAACAAATGCCTCAGTTTTAAACTGTTTTTCCCCTGTGACTTACTCACCTTCCCCATGGGTTTCAGCCAATAAGCTCTTCTCCCTGCTTCTCTTTGATTGCTGGTTGTCCAAGATCCACATAAGGGTCATTGAGGGAGCACCGGACAGACCGAAGTTGAGGGACTGAAGGACATTGAGGGGGTGAGGGAACGCTGCTCATTGAGTGTCTGGTGGATGCTGAGGGAATGAGGCGTGCTGAGGTGATGAGGAGCTCTGAGGAACAGACAATCCTGAAGGATTTAGGGACGTTGAGGGGGTGAGGGGCCAACTCCCGAGGGTGACCCCTCGCACAAGGGAAAGTTCGCACTCCCAGGGGCAACATGAGTTTAGTGAAAAAAGATGTTGGCACTACTGCGTATAACACCAGCAATATTGGTTTATTCCCAAAGAACCGCAGATGCCAGTTTACAAAACAAGACACAATGTACTGGAGTAACACAACCGGTCAATCTACAACAAAAGTGCAGAGTGAGAAGCAGTTATTGCTCCGTCTGGTGGTGTAGATTTCTGTACCTTTCGCCTCACAGCAGCAGGTAGAAGAAGGAATGACCAGTCTGTTTGTTAAATTTGTTATAAAGGCCAACATGCCATTCACTTTCCTCACTGCCTGCGGTACCTGCATGCTTACTTTCAATGACTGATGGACAAGGACACCCAGATCTTGTTGTACTTCCCCTTTTCCTAACTTGACAACATTCAGGTGATAATCTGCCTTCTGTTCTTGCCACCAAAGTGGATAACCGCACATTTATCCACATTAAACTGCATCTGCCCACTCACCCAACCTGTCCAAGTCACCCTGTATCCTCATAGCATTGAGGACATTCCTGTTTTAATATGGAAGACTGCATCTTAAAATTTAGCACCCTACTCTTTTATATGCGATTGCATTATTTTCACCTTCCTTCCCGAAGCTCTGGAACGGTGTCCATCAGTAGTAGCTTTCAAAGATCATCCCAAAGAGGTATTGGCATATTATCACTAACCAAGTTCAAAGATCAAACGAGGAGGTTGCTCCGTCTGATGGTTGTTTCACTAGGTGGAATTCTTCTTTGGAAGCATTGCTTTTAAGTTGATAGTTTTATCAAAGAGCAGCAGTTCTCTGGTTAATATATGTTGCTAAATAAATATCACCCACACACAGGGCAATACAAAACTTATCACTCATATATTCCCATCAAACCTGATGCGGTAACCTTACAGTGGTTATCTTTTAATGAGGGAAATTATCCAAACCCAATAGGTTATGTTTAAGTAGAAAACTTAATGCTCTGCTTGAATTGTGATTGTGTAAACTAGTTTCTATGTTTGTCTATTTCTAATCAAGTAGGAGGTCTGACAACAATACATGCGCCTCAGACTGGTGTCACTGCATTCAATTGATCTTAATTGAAGGATAGTAAAGCCTCAGGGCGCTCAGCATCGCCACTCTCACCCCAACCATGGTTTTACCACAGGCGCTGGCCTCCGTTGCTGAAGGATGCACCTAGGGTGACTGATCACCACCCCCCCCCCGGACATTGTTTTATTCAAATCGTTTGCTATGTCGCTCTTCAAGGGAGATGCTAAATGCATTTCGTTGTCTCTGTACTGTACACTGACAATGAAAATTGAATCTGAATCTGAATCTTTATTGCCACGTGTACCGAGGTACAGTGAAAAGTTTTTGTTGTGTGCTAACCAGTCAGCAGAATGACAATACGTGATTACAATCAAGCCATTCCGTGTACAGCTGAAGCAGAGATGTAAAGAATGGAGCGATTATAATGTGTGATTGGTGATCCACTTCTAAGAGTGGCCTCGTTTGGGCGCTACCTTGGATCCAAGCTGTAGTTTATTTGATTATTCTCCACAGACGCAGCATTGGCTATCTGTCATGCTGGTCGGTCAGGTTGTCTGTATTTTGGTCAATGCTTCATGGTGCACTGATATGATGGTCTTGGCTCAATCTTACTCCCCTGACCTGGAATACCTGTTCAGAAATTCAGTGTGGCAGAAATGTTGATCGAGGACAAGGGCACCAGCTTCCGCATTTGGTTACCACATTAGCCTCATCAATTCCCTCGGAAACCACAACACCAGAGTGGAAGTAAGTCAGCCTCCTTCCTGAGCCATGGTTCTAAGGATAGGAAAAATCAGGAGAATCATGGAAGAACCATATTCAAGAATAAGTACATAGTTCCCTGAAAGTGGCGTGACAGGTAGATCGGGTGGGGAAGATTTTTGGCATGTGGGCCTTCATCAGTCAGGGAACTGTATAGACGTTGGGAGCGTTACGTTACAGTTGTACAAGATGCTGGTGAGTCCGCCCTTGGAGCATTGCGTTCAGTTTTAGTCACCTTGCTATAGTAAAGATGTCATTAAGCCAGAAATACTGCAGAGATTATTTATGAAGATACTGTCAGGACTCGAGTGCCTGCACTAGAGAGGTTGGGCAGCCTAGGACTTTATTCCCTCAAGTGCAGGAGTTGGGATGATATTATAGAGGTGTATAAAATAATGAGGGGACTAGATATTGTGAATGGTCAGTTTTTTACCCTTGGTAGGGGAATCAAAAAAAAGAACTAGAGGTGTGTGCGTATGCGTGTAAGAACTGCAGATGATGGTTTAAATCTAAGATAAATACAAAAAGCTGGTGTAACTCAGCGAGACAGCATCTCTGGAGAAAAGGTGATGTTTCAATAGACAATAGCTGGAGGAGTAGGCCATTCGGCCCTTCAAGCCAGCCTTCAATGTGATCATGGTTTATCATCCCCAATCAGTACCCCATCCTGCCTTCTCCCCATATCCCCTGACTCCGCTATTTTTAAGAGCCCTATCTAGCTCTCTCTTGGAAGCATCCAGAGAACCTGCCTCCACCGCCCTCTGAGGCAGAGAATTCCACAGACTCTCCACTCTCAGTGAGAAAGTGTTTCCTCGTCTCCGTTCGAAATGGCTTACTCCTTATTGTTAAATTGTGGCCCCTGGTTCTGGACTCCCCCAACATCGGGAACATGTTTCCTGCCTCTAGCGTGTCCAAGCCCTTAACAATCTTATATGTTTCAATGAGATCCCCTCTTATCCTTCTAAATTCCAGAGTGTACAAGCCCAGCTGCTCCACTCTCTCAGCATATGACAGTTTCGGACCTGAAACGTCACCTATTCCTTTTCTCCAGGGATATTGTCTAATCTGCTGAGTTACCCCAGCTCTTTGTGTCAATCTGAAGGCAGTTCACTCTAACAATACTTATCTACCAACAATAAGACATAATTAAATATATTTTAGTTGATACAAATGTGTTTTCATTTCTGTCAACAGTTTTAATGAAGATGTATTGTTATGTGAATGCACATTTATTAGATAAATATGTAATATCACCTAACTACATACAATTCCTTCACTTAGAAAACATTAAGATTTCTTTTGCATTGAGTATAGATGTAAGAAATGAACTCGATACATACAATATACGGACAAATACAACATTCAGCAGTTGCATGCAGGACGCACAATTTTTTTAAACTTTCATTTACTGTACAGAAATGCTAAAAGAAAAGATTTTTTTACAAAATATGAAATTTACACTTTCTTTCCATCCTAATTTACAATACATGTAGTAGCACCTCAGAAACACAGAGTTGGTGAGTCATGAGCTCATATACTGAATAGACATTACATTTTTCATTGCCTAGTAGCAATTGCTGGTTACTCTGCCAATACCTTGTTTGAGAAAGTTTAGATAGCGTCTTGTATTATGCCAAATTGCACAAACTAAATAAATTGTAATATATTATAATACAATATTGAAATAAAAGGAAATTAAATCCTGAAACAAATAAGGATATGTCAGATGCAGTGAGAAGGAATCCTGCAACATCTATTGAAACATTTCAGGTTTTTATAATTGGCTGTCGACTACTTATATTACCTCTGAGTAAAATTGAACTCGAATTTAATTGTATCTTTAATGATATTCGTGTATTTATACAAAGAACCATGGAATCTGTGTGGTATTATGACAGTTCTTCTGTGTAACATTCCACATCATTAAGGCATGTCACCCAAAGTCAATGCTTTTGAACTAAAGATGAGATTGGAAATATATCCATGATTTTATTAATGAATCCTGATGCTGCCTCATCAATAAATAATAGGATTCTAAAATGCAGTGAAGCTTTGAACACCGATCTATTTTTATAACCATTTCATGGTTGAGAATTGAAAGGCCATATCATTATGGTATAATTGGTGATTTAATCATTCTGATAACTAATCAACATGAGTTTGTTAATTATGTGAGTTTGACAAAAATCCACTGAGATTAAGGATGAGTTGTAAACAGCAGCTAATGGGTCAATGGCTAAAGTGAGTGAAATGGTATCTGTTCCATTGCAAACTCAGCCTTCAGTGGCTTCACAACCACCGCAACTGTTCCATTCGCAACTCTAGCTCAGCCTCAATCGGAGTTCAAGCTGACAGTGAATTGATTGAAGTTTAAATTTACTGTTTGGTATCAGGGAATCATTCACTCATTGGGTATTTTTAAGGCGGAGATTGAGAGATTCTTGATTAGTAAGGGTGTCAAGGGTTATGGGGAAAAGGCAGGAGAATGGGGTTCAGAAGACTAGATGGGCCAAATTCTGTTCCAATGACTTATGAACAGTGCCCATTCTGTTTTTATGTAGATATTTCAGGTTGGCTGATAATATGCAATTAAAGACATGCAATTAAAGTGAACATTTAAGCACCATTCTTTCTATTGTCTACCAATGAGTTTAATCTCAGAATTGGTATTTCCCATCTCCTAGATGGCCTGTGCACCTCCACAACCAGCTACTGGGCCAGCTAGTAAACACACAGGTAAAAATATTTCATAAAACCAACAGCCCTCCATTGAAGGGTGTAGATAACTGTATTAAATTTTATGGTAACATTTTCATGATCAAGTCTCTTTGCCAATTTTTAAGATATGTTGACTTAAAGTGAGTTGGGTTCAATCGATTTCAATGTTTCATGTCCGCGGTTACATGACTTCCTTATTTAAAAGCTCTACATTTAAGTAGTTTGTGTATTGCAGAGCGAATAACATCCATGTAACTGGGATTTAACCCAGATGACACAAAATACTAGGGTTGTGATGGAAATAAATGTGGGATGTTCTTATTAACACTGCCCCAGAACATATTACTGCTCCGAATATGCCATTCTTCCACACTAAATTACAATTCTCACTTGGTGGTCATAAAGACTGCTTTGGAAAATGCACAATGATCTGAATTTAGGTTGGAAAACTCTAGATGTAGCTTTATTTTATACTGTTATTTTACTGCTTTATGTGTACCAGATTGTTTGATCATTTATACTTTTATTCCTGATAAAATAGTAAGCAATTGACCTTGTTTTAACTGCAGTGAAATAGTAAGCAATACAGAACATCCAGACTAAATGTCACTTATTTTTGCATGGTGCCATAGGCTAGAAATGTTCCACCTTTATTCTGAAAGCAAAGATACTTGTCCTCCATTCCAGATCAGCAAAGCTGGACCTTTGTTAGGAGGTGGGAATGTTTAAAGGAGACTCCAAAGAGTCTCATGTTGAGCATGCATATAGTGAATTCAGATTAAAAATAAATAGAAATGTACCACAAGGGACAACTTCCAATATAAATGTAAACAGGGATAGGTAATTAGCATGTTAAGCAGTGTATCTGGAATTCTCTTCAGCATCATGTTAGTCAATTTTACTTGGGGAGAAAATTCGGGTATGACAATTGCTAAAGAATTCAGAGAAAATGAACTGCAGATGCTGGTTTATGAAAAAAAGGTAACTCAGCAGGTCAGGCAGCATCTCTGGAGAACATGTATCGGTGATGTTTTGGGGGTTCTAGGCAAGGGAGGGAAGAAATTAATGTACTAAAATAATTTGTTAATTACCATTTAATGTCCTCACCAATAAAACACGTCTATAATTAGCTTGTAAAAATTGCATAAAGTCGTTTTGAGAGGGGTTTGGTATTTAAGCCCAATAGAGAACTCTCAGTGGGGTTTTGTGTATTCAAGAGGTCACTTGTAGATAGTTGGTAGCTGGAGACTATGCCTTGGTTGAAGTTTACATATTGGAGAAAGAAAATGTTTAAGAAACTGTGATATATGTTGGACTGGAAGCAGAGTTTGAGATAAATCTGCAAACATGTGGCTCAACTAAGCTTTTCTATTGGTGCTAAAGAGTTTTAAGCATGTATTTAACGGCAACAATACACATTAACAGAGACCACCACAGAATATTATATACAGTATTAAGCAGGAGCATGCAAATCAGACAATTGTTTTGGTGTTTAAAAACAGAATTTGCTTGTATTTTCCATAGATAATCTGATGGTAACATTCTAAAGCACTCCAAACTTAACTTGAGCAGAATAATAAGAGGATCATTTAGGTATATAAAAAATAATTTTCCCAAA
Source organism: Leucoraja erinaceus (assembly GCF_028641065.1). Classification (NCBI taxonomy): domain Eukaryota; kingdom Metazoa; phylum Chordata; class Chondrichthyes; order Rajiformes; family Rajidae; genus Leucoraja; species Leucoraja erinaceus. The sequence goes on along the minus strand of NC_073411.1, from coordinate 14,796,906 downwards.
ATCAGAAGTTTTACTGGCACTTGTAAAGTTATTTTCTTATAAAGTATTGTTTTACTGAAAATACCAAAGGATTTTATCTGCACACAGCATTTGGTGTATGTTCTACAGCCAGCCACACGCTGGAAACCAGGTTCAGCACAAGTATTTCTTGTACAAGAATTATTGTGGCATATTTCTTCCAATAAAAATAAACTACAGATGTATAGTGAAGAAATTACAGTGATAAATGTTAACAGATTGTGGAGATAACGGATAGCTGACTGCTGTTAGCTGTAAAATAAATAGCAAAGTCGCACTCTGAGGTGTGAATGTTTAAAGGAGACATGCACTATAGTGAATTCAGATTAAAAATAAATAGAAATGTACCACAAGGGAAGACTTCCAATGTTAAACTGGGATGTGCATTAATAGGCTTTATTAACATTCCATTAATGGCATAGTGAATCCAAGCTATGAGAGCTGAAACATGTTGAAAGCAAGCTGGGTCAAGCCTACATAATGAGAAAAGTGGCAGGCCATAGTCCTAGGAAGGACAAAGTGGAAGACCTGACTTGGTACATATATTTACATTTTAAGGTTGCTTTAAGAATATACATGTTTTGGAAGACTAGAAAGTAGAGATATGTGAATAATTTTTGAAGGGAAGACTCAGCTGTCCAGGTACTTACTGTGTATGATTTTTGTTTAAACCCAGAACATTTCAAAATAGACATTGATCTAAGGAAAGATAATAGAAGTAAACAGCCAAATTGCATTTTGGAATTTGCAGAGGGTGGTGGATATATGGAACAAGCTTCCACAGCAAGTTGTAGAGGTGGGTGGAATATTTTAAATACATTTAGACAGGTACATGGATTTAGAGGGATATGGGCTAAGGAATGACAAATGGGACTAGCTTAGATGGACAACGTGTTCGGCATGGATTAATTGGACTGAAGAGACTGTTTCCGCGCTGTATAATTAACTCTAGGGTACTGCAAATCTGTAAATATCTAATAAGTATTGAAATTGATTGCTCATTGAAAATGTTAAAACTACAAAATCAAAGTTTTGTAAGGCGCGGTTTGAGGTATATAGAATTAGTGGATAGATTTAGTCCAATGACTGGAAAGGCTTGCCTATTTTCCCCTATCTTTCTATTATCTTGAGATATTAAAACCTACAGCTGCTGATCCAGAAATCTAGCATCTTATTGAAGAAGATTTGCTTGGTCTTGGTGTAGATCTCTACTTTCATTTTAATTAAAACGCACAAGATATTGCTACTGTACTCTAATGTTCAAATATATGATGTAACCAGCTCATCAGATACAGATTATTACATCTTTCCACATTATAACACAAACAACATGCAAAGGCAGAAACTAGAAGATAAAATATTATAAATTAGTTATTCTGTGTAACCCTATGGCATTGTTAAAAGGCTAGAAGGATAATTGGCATGTTGTGATTGCTCAGAGAGCCAGTATCAGCTTGACAGGTTGAATGGCTTCCTATGTTTTAAGACACAATTAATATACGAGTTGGTGTGTAGTTGATTAAAAAACTAAACTTGGGACCTATAGATCACTTTTCCTTGTTTAAAACTTTCCTCTCGTTTTAGACCAGTTTCCCTCTGGGGATGAATAAAGTTTTATTGTATCTTTTCGTGGATTGGGTCTTATTTTCCACATTGCATGTGAACAGCATAGATAGGGTGGGTTTAGAGGGCTAATGGGTAAAATGCAAGCAAGTGGGACTGGTACAATATGCCAGTTTGGTTGGCATGGACGAGGTGGGCCAAAGGGCCATTGCTGTACACTAAATCTGATGTTTATGCATCTTTGATGTCCTCCTATCCCATCCAACTGTCCTAACATTCTACCACTTGTGCTACTGCTTTCGCTGTTGCAACCTTTGACATTTGCAACACCTTTCTGTCTATAGAATTAATTAGGATCATCTTAGTGAAAACTGGCACAGATATGCCAGTATTTCCCTGCTTCTCTTGATTTTGTGAGCTGATGAAAGAGTTCCACCCAAAGCTATCTTTCTCCAAATCACTTTCTGCATGTTCAGCATTCAAGACTTTATTGTGACTTCATCGATTTCTAATCCTATTTCATATTCCAGATGAGTGACATCACTATGTTGGACTGGTGTAGAAGCAAGACTTTGTGAATAGAATAATTTACGACATTTAAAGTCAATTTAACAGGAAACAACTGTTTAAAAATAAAAAGCTAAAGAAATGAAATAATGAGCTTTATTATCTTATAAATTTCAATACAACCCTATATAATTCTAATAAAGGGGATTATTTCAATAAACTTAAAATGAAACCTAAACAATTTTAATTTACTTATCTCAACCATTTTAAATAATCGACAGATATCCTGAACAGCTGTAGCCAAACAGGACTAAAAGGAATGTACATTTTCCATTCCCCTTTTCTTCACCCTTCACCCACCCTGAAAGGTTATGGAAGTAATCTGTAAATACAAATTTCAGGATGATGATTAATTTCTGCAATCATTGTATTGTTTTAAACAATCTTTCTCATCACAGTGTATAAAAGGAAAATGGGTTCTTTCACCTGTAATCGCTCATCATTAGCATTAAAATCACTAATAATCAGTGGGTGATGTTATTTAATTTGCCAATTCTACAGTACATTAGATATTTAAAAAAACTTTTGGTGCCACATGGACTTGGTACAAAAGACACAGCCTGTAGAACAGCATTGGTGTGTTCAGATAAGTCTACATAAAAAATGTGGAATGCTCTTTTTTTTAAATGAACAAAAATGGTAAAAGGGTTAGGTCAATTGAAACGGGGTAACAACGCAGAAATGTCATTTAATCACCTCTGTGTACTTTTATATTATAATAAACGACAACCAACATCTTTACCACAGGTTGTGAAATGCAGGCAGTGATACTGTTTCATTACAGCTAGAAGAAATCCTTTCTTCCCCTCAGTGCCGTAGTGTCCCTACCTTGGTCTCTAAGAATCATTTGTGCTTTTTTTGTTTTGTACTCGAGCATGATTTTTTTTTTTTTGATTTTTTTTTTTTGCATTTTCTTCAGTGATTTTTGTGGATGTAGTTAGTGTGTCTCCATCATCTCTGATGTCTGGGTATCCTTGAAAGTCATTGTACTTGAAAAAAGGGGAGCTCGCAAATTCTGTTGTTTTTCCAACTTCCTCATGGAGCGAGGCATTAAGTCCCGAGGAAGTCACGGTCCTTGCATCAATAGTGAACGTGGAGAATAATCCACAAGATTGCTGAACTGAATAACAAAACCGCAATTAGTGGCTCCAAGGCTAATTGCTGCATTGAAGTCTTCCCTTCCTTTTGCCTTCAAATGCCTTGAAATCCGGACAAGATTTGTGGCAAAAAATTATTCCGCCGATTCTTTGACAACTATTGGTAGAAATTAGATTTTCGTATTAGCTGGATTCTTCTAGTTTGTCAACATTTCAAATCTGTTCTGTGTTCTATCATTCTAAAATGTGATGGCATTTTACAATGGGGTTTGCAGGATCTCCTACCAGTACTGAACACAGAGATATCTGTCAATAGGTTTTCACTGTCAACAGTGCAAGGCAGTGTGGAGTCTCAATTGAGCTTCATAGACGATGAAGCTAGAGTTAATATGGTGGACAAAAGGGAAGAGTTTTAGTTGTTCTCAAATAAGGAGAGAAGGTCATCGTTGCTGTTGTTTGGCATGTCTGGTGGTCCTAGATAGGAAAGCAGCTCATCTGGGTTTGTAATCTCTGGAAGAAGCTGGAAAACAAAAGCAAGAAATTGTTTCTCATTTCATGACAATTATTTAAACTCTGTGGATTTAGAGATGAAACAGTTTACAGTTTTAAGACAAAAGAATACGCTTCAACTTTGAAATGCACATCTCGATTTGTCAGCTTTGCAGAGAGCATTATTCACAATTCATGATGAAATTCAAAAGGAAAGTGCGGGCGGTGGGAGGGGGCGGGGGAGTTACATTTTCATTGTTAATTCCGGAAAGCACTTCTGACCCCACAAGTAAAGTTTTGAGGCAAAGTCTCATTGCCTCCTGAGATCCAAACTTTATATGCCATACATAAGCACATGCATATCCTTGTCCTCACTGCAACAAGACGTTGTTGTGGTCCCTAGTTCTACTTTATTCTTTGTTTCATTTGATTCTGCAAGATTATTTTGTCCGTTTTTGATGCCAAAGATCGTAAACTGCAACTTTTCGATTCCTGACTGTTGTGCCACTTTGTTCCTCTGATCCAATCACTCCTTGCAGTTGCACTCCACACTGTGTGTTCATCATACCGTTTGCTCTTCTCCTTTCTGATCCTGAATGATCAGTCTACAGCTAAGGCCTTTATTTCGTCCCATCTCAATTAATTGCAGCCTGACAAGATGATGGATTCTTCCTCTGTTGCCTCTGCACCACCTTATTTTGGCTAGGTGTCCTTTTCTCAGACTGTGGATCCTTTCTTCCATCTCCAGAATTCCCAATCCACCCAGCCCCCTTCCTCTTGCCTCTTACCCTCTGTCTATTCCTTGCTAACTGCCAACCAGCCGCTTTATTTTGTCCACTCACTCTAACCTACTCACGTGAATGTTCAAGTCGACTCACCGAGAACCCATGCTGACATCAAACCTGCTACAAGGGTGATGCTAGTGTACTCTTGCAAACTCTTATCTTCATCTTGCTGTGAGGCCAACAATCAGCTCTCAGACATGTCCTCATATCTCCTTCTAGACCTTGAACATCAAGCTGCTGTCTGACTCACGTGAGCTCAATTCCTTCTCTCCACAGCTTCCCTTCTCATCTCGTACTGCTCATGCAGCACAGCCTGCTTCCAACTTATTCCCTAGATCCACAATCCATTATGCATGGGTAGACTCATTGTACAGCCTGCTCTTGTCCTATTGAACTAATCCCTATGCCAACCATTATAGACAATAGGTGCAGGAGTAGGCCATTCAGCCCTTCGAGCCAGCACCGCCAATCACTGTGACCATTCCACCCTGATCCTTGAATCCCAGAGAGTGCAGATTATCTCCACTCCTTTCCCATTCCTTGGTTCCAACCAGTTCTTCTTCACCATGGATGCACGTCTCTCTGCACTTCCATTCCTCATTGGAAGAGTCTTGAGAACCCTCCACGTTTTCCTTGACCAGTTCCTCTTCAACATTCTCATTCACTCCTTCAACTCCACTCACTTTCTACAGATCAAAGGTGTAACCATGGGCAGTACATGGGCCCAAGCTATGTCTGTGATTTTGAGGTATCTTTGTTTCAGACCTACTTGCACCCACTCACTCAACTCTTTTTCTGGTACATCGATATAAATATAATTGTGACTTTTTTTTCCTAGTGTAATCTGGCCTGCTGGGCATGTCCCACAGTTTGGCAATTAACAGTACGTTACAAACAAGGTATCATCTGATTCCTACCCCTATATCAAGTCATACGGTCTCTCCCTATCAAATGTTTCTGTCCTCCCCACCTTGTCTGTGACTGAAAACTAACTTGTTCCTCTGTCCCCATTGAAGGGACCCAGACCTGAAACCTTGGCTGTTTCTCCTTCCACAGATGCAGAGTAGTTCCAGCATCATCTGTTTCCTCAGTTAAATTTAAAACAATGTTATGTTTTAAACATTGCCTCGGACAGTTCTGGCCTCTGATTAAAATTAAAGCTATGATGCCAATGACTATTTCAGAGTCTAATCTGTACTTCTGGCATGTACCTTTCCAGAATGCTGTAAAGTGTGGGCTAAATCAGTTTTGATGAATGGTAATCATTCTTGCAATATTAATATTTTACTCCAGCATGTCCAAGCTGCTGAGTGATTGCTTTTTTTTTTTGCTCCTTTTTTAAATGAATATTCGTACGACTGATCTATTATCTATTATTCACTTAAAGAAAGCTGCTGATGGCAGATGTAAACATTCATGAAAATATTGCAGGACTTACTTCCAGAGAAGGCTCTGGAACATCAGCTGCTCCCTGACCTCCTGGTTGACCTTCCATCACTGAGGATGGATTGAAGGTTAATTCACTGTGGGAGTGGAGATTGGAGCCGGTTTGCTGGAGTTGCCGTGAGTGCTGGGCCAGGCTTCTGTGGTGCAGTAGCTGCCCTGACTGGTTACCAAGGTGGGCTACATGGACTCCTTGCTGCATAGAAGGGTGGGATGGGTCTATTGTAGCAGAATGCGGAATCTGTGGAGAAAAGATAAAATAATGAAATTTTAAAAATGGGAGATTTGAGAACCATTTACATAATTCAACAGACAAATGTAAAAAATGGAGCAGGAACAAATACACAAATATTTGCCAATAAATGTATTTGCACCAATTTTTTATGCTGCTGTACTGCTTTGACTTGCATAGAAAATGTATCACACCAGTAAAGTGTGTGCACAGTTGGTCAGGTAATAACAACAGTCTCCAGCCCTTAACAAGGCACTGTGTTTAGCAGCAACAGCTGCAGATGAGAGAGGCAGGAGTGGACAGCCATGTAGATAGAGCATGTTTCACTTACAAACACATTCAAGTACTTGTTGATAAAATGGAGGTGGCCATGCAACAATTCCATCTTATCAAGTGTGTGAGTTGGAGGGCGACAGCACACCATACACGCACGTACGCACGCACTAAATTAATTTAAAACAGCCTTGGGTTTACAATGAAACTATTTTCTTTCTATATTTCAGTCATTAACTGAAGGGAAGGAGGCAACTGGAATGGGAGAACTCATCCACAACAGCAGAGAAGGTCCTCCAAAGAGAATTGTGGTCAGATTCCCAAATGGGGGCTAGAACTGAGGAAACTCACTCACAAAGCATGGCTATGTTTTGCTCCTTGTCCACCCATCATTTGAAGTCTATGATCAATACAACTCACTTGTAAGAAAGAACTGCAGATGCTGCTTTCTGATTAGTGTAACTCAAACTGCATAAGTGGGTCCTTTTGTCCAGAAGCATCAAGATGACAACTTATTTGTCCAAATCTACTGTGATTTATCATTGTTGGATAGCCTGAGTGGGCACTTGTTTTAGGCGATCACGTTCTCCCGCACTAACTTAATCACCAGCATGGATCAGCAAGGCTGAAGACCAAGGAGACGATAATAACATCTCCCAGGATACTGTTAGCATAAAGTTGAAGACATTTTAGTCTGCTCAAACCTGGAATCATTGTGGATTTGTATGTTTAAGAAGGAACTGCAGATGCTGGAAAATCAAAGGAAGACAAAAATGCTGGAGAATCTCAGCGGGTGAGGCAGCATCTATGGAGCGAAGGAAATGGGGTCTGAAGAAGGGTCTCGACCCGAAACGTCGCCTATTTCCTTCGCTCCATAGATGCTGCCTCACCTGCTGAGTTTCTCCAGCATTTTCTGTCTACCGTGGATTTGTTTGGTCAGTTTGGCTGCTTGGGTACATGATGCCAGTATAATTACATTATTACGTATAACCTCCATGAAGTATTTGAAATTAAACGTTGCTTGCAATTCACTATAAGCAATGTTTATTGGTGATGGAGAGGAATGGCATGATGGCTGCTGGCAGTGACAGCAAGTCTGCAGTGATGTAGTGTCATCCTCTCCACATCAAAACAAGCTGAAACACACAACTAACTCCAAGAGGCAAATTGACAACCAAACAAAAATCGTAATAGGCTTTACCCTGCAGAAGAGTCTTAGTTTAGTTTAGTTTATAGATTCAGCGTGGAAACAGGCCCTTCGGCCCACCGAGTCCGGGTTGACTAGTGATCCCCACACACTGACATACCCTACACACACTGGGGACAAGTTATATTTATACCAAGCCAAATAACCTACAACTGTACGTCTTTGGAGTGTGGGAGGAAACCGAAGATCTCGCTGAGGTCACGGGTAGAACGTACAAACTCCGTACAGACAGCACCCATAGTCGGGATCGACACGGGTCCCCGGCGCTGCAAGCGCTGCACGGGAGTAACTCTACCGCTGTGCCACCGTGCCGCACAGTAATCTGACTTGCAATCGAAAACATGGAGAAAAATGCCAGAAATTGCTTGACATGCCGTTGTCAAAGATCCAGCGCATAGTATGCATTATATCATCATAAATATTTCTCCACAATGTCAGTTGCACACATTTAAATTTGCTGCCATCTCTATATACCTGAAGGTATCTACATCACTATTTATTTAGTAAGTAATCACCTGAGGCAGGTAAAAGAAAAATCAAGAAATAAGATTGTAGGGTGCTTTTTTTATTAATCAACTTTCTAAAATCATTTTAAGAATGATAAATTCAACATTGACAATAATGAGTTTTGATATTTCTAAGCGGTCAAAGTACCAAATAAAGTAAGACACAATAAACTGGAGTAACTCAGTGGGTCAGGCAGCATCTCTGGAGGAAAGGAATAGGTGACGTTTCTTCAGAAATGGTTTATCAGCATCTGCATCTTACCATATGAAGTTTCTGTGGATGATGGTCTCGGATTCCTTAAGTGGCTGTTTAACCTTCTTGGCAACTAATGTGAAAGGGGACAGCTACTAATACACAAGGCACTATGATGCAAAGACTCACCTGATCTGACATGGAGTGTCCAAGGGGTTTGTCGGGAGTCATATTAGGGATGTCTGATGGATAGGTGACGGGTGGCCCATGCATAAACTCGTTAATAGGAGTGTTGGTAGAATTGCCATGGGGAAAATCGGGAAAGTTCCCCTGCCCAGAATAAACCGAATCTGTTCAAAATAAAAAGTTACATTTTACCAGCTCTTGCCTGGAAAAGCACACTTAACCAAATGCACTGTAACTTTACACCACATGCTTCAGTCTGCTCTTGCCTGAAATAGAGGCCTGTATGAAGCAATACTTCACACCTGTTACACACTTCAAATATTCTTTCAATATAGCTTGCAACTACACACGTTTTACAGTCCATATTATCAGTTCTCCCCAAGAAACCTCGAGTTATAGAAAGTAGTAATGTAAAAACAATTGCATCAATGGGGAAACTAGATATTGCAAAGTAAAATAAAGTTATTCTTCAGAGCAGGATTTTCAAACATCAAGGTTATTTTATATGCCCCTGTTCCACTTAGGAAGCCTGAACGGAAACCTCTGGAGACTTTGTGCCCCACACAAGGTTTCCGTGCGGTTCCCGGAGGTTTTTGTCAGTCTCCCTACCTGCTTCCACTACCTGCAACCTCCGGCAACCACCAGCAACCTCCGGGAACTGCACGGAAACCTTGGGTGGGGCGCAAAGTCTCAGGAGGTTTCCGTTCAGGTTTCCTAAGTGGGACGGGGGCATAAGATGTATATAGATGCAGATATATATACTTACTCTGGTGAGTGTAGTCGTTGTTACTGTTGCCCCCCGGTGGCAGCGAGGGATAAGATGTTCCTGGACCAAGGGCTGCAATCATGTCCACCACATTGGGCATGATCATCTGACTGGGACTCATGGTCTTGCACCTTTTGGCCACGGGGCCATCAGGGTCATCCTTTATGTGGATGTCCGACTTGACTGGTACCGGCCTCCAGCTGCACGTAGGGTCGATGGTAACCTCCTCAAACTCCGTGCTAGCAAAATTAAACAGAAGATATTCCCATTCAAGTATTTTCAGCTTGCTGTATTCGTAGCATTCACTTCCATTAAGCAGCTCCTTAAAACCTACAATTTTGCCCGAGCTGTCGACCATTTGTTCTGATGCGGATTTTGTGCCGAATTTTGATAAAGGTTAGGATATTCCAATATATTATCAGCGCGAGTTGTTATGTCCCGGCATTCATAATGCATAATAACATCTTAACATCCTTTCACTCATTGCTTAGCTAATTAAAAATCTTCAGGGTTCCAATCCCAGAGTATAGAATCCACTATTCCTGACTTATTAATGGTAAATGTCCATTTAGAAACATAGAAAATAGGTGCAGGAGTAGAGGCCATTCGACCCTTCGAGCCTGCACCGCCATTCAATATGATCATGGCTGATCATCCAATTCAGTATCCTGTACCTGCCTTCTCTCCATACCCCCTGATCCCTTTAGCCACAAGGGCCACATCTAACTCCCTCTTAAATATAGCCAATGAACTGTGTGGCCTCAACTACCTTCTGCGGCAGAGAATTTACTCATATTGCTGTAAAATACTACGTACCATACAGTCTTTGTGCAAAAACCTGGGGTATAGATTGTGAAAAACAATTCTCACTGCTCGATTATTACATCAAAATCAGCAGAAATTCTATTTTTTTCAGACTTCCCCGTTTGTCAAAGTCTGGGAATAGATTCATATTCTGCCCTGTTCTTCCCCAAATTTAAAATGTTTCCATTCAGTTAATCATTGCTAGGAGTGGGATGAGCAGAAATGTCTTCATTTGGAATTCTTGGTCACTAAGGTTGTTCAGTATGTTTACAGTAGATTTTTGATCTTTAGGGAAATCAAACAATATGGAGCTTGTGCAGGAAAGTTCGGTTGTGGGGGTAGGGTAGACGATGACCAGAATTACACAGCAGAAGGCAGGATTGGAAGACCATATGAGCTGTTCCAGCTACTGTTCCTTGTGGCTGTAGTGGCATCCACACCTCCATTTTAAAGAAGCATGTCTAGGCTACAAACAAAATGGTAATATAGTTACTTACTTTTGAATGGCAGCCAAGATGCCCCACATATACTGGTCGACTTCCAGCCCCTCTAGCAGGGCAGCTTTACTGTAGAAATAAAGACTAAAGTTAATAAGGCAGCCTGGGTTAGGGTTTCGACCCAAAACGTTCCTTCGCTCCATAGATGCTGCCCCATCCGCTGAGTTTCTCCAGCATTTTTGTCTACCTAATAAAAATAATGCTTGTCCAAGACTGACTGTTATGTCGTGATCCATGGGGTGTGCAGATATCAATGGCAAGTCTGGGCCAGCGATGCTAGTCCCACTAACTATCATTAGTCATGGACAAAGCTAAGATACAACAAAAATGTTATGCACTCTAGAAATTCCAATGAGACAGAAAAGGGAAGGCTATTGAACGGCTTTTTGAAACATAATTAACTGTCAAATGTAAATGTTTTTGCATGGACAGTTGTACAATATCTTCCCACAGAACAAGTGAAGAGATTACACTTTGTACTCACTTGCAGACCGGGCATCGCCATGTTCCACGTTCACAGTTCAACTGTAGGTAGGACTCGAGGTCAAAGCACTGGTAACGAGAAGAAAGCAATTATTGATATCAGACTCAAGAAGGGCTTTGGCCCGAAACGTTGCCTATTTCCTTCGCTCAAAAATGCTGCCTCACCCGCTGAGTTTCTCCAGCACTTTTGTCTACCAGTGCAAACAAGATGAATGTAAAAACAATACCATCTCCCATTTTGTTTCTAACATGCACTCCAGGTCAATCAAAACAGGGTAGAGTCACAAAGACCTGGTTTGTACTTTTTCTCTTATTTTGTAGTCTCCTTTCTTTTTTTGTTTTGGATTTTACACCTCTCTTGGCCCAATTAATAGGTTCTACTGACCTGTATGTGTTTGCAGTCGTGACCTCGAGCTGGGAGTTGGATCCGTCTGAACGTAATCGGACATTTTAATGAGACTTTAATTGCTGTCTGTTCCACACCATCCTCCCCGTTCAGTCCTGGGTTACCGGAAGACACCACACCACTGTTGAAATTCCGTTTAACTGATACATGGGGAAAAATTAAACATAAAAATATTGTTCAAACTACTTGGATTCTGCAGAATAAATAACAGCAGATATAACTTGTCACTTGCTTGCAGTTTTGTAGTACTTCCTTGCATCAACCAGCTGATATTCATGCTAATATGTGGTGGGCAATGACTCATTTTCACAGCAGTGAGCGGCCAATTAGCCATCAAAGAACCCATCTTTAACATCCACCCACCAGGACATCTTTCTGCACCAGCCAGATAAATACTAAAGCAAGCCAGCGGTGTGAATATTGATTTCTCAAACTTCAAGTAATCCTCGAATCCCCTCTCCCTCCTTGCCACCCCCACCCAAGTTGAACCAGCTTCAAAGCTGTCTCGTTGAGTCTCATTGTAAGTCTTTTTCACCGAGCCCACAGCTAACAATCTGAATAACAATCTAATAACATTCAGATCGGTCTGAAGAAGGGTCTCGACACGAAACGTCACCTATTCCTTCGCTCCATAGATGCTGCCTCACCCTCTGAGTTTCTCCAGCATTTTTGTCTACTTACAGCTAACAATGGCCTATTTCCTTTATCATTGTTACTTTTTGCATATCTTTCATTAATGTGTTCTGTATATCTCCCTACATCACCATCTACATCTCTTGTTCCCTTCCCATCCAACTCTCAGTCTGACGAAGGGTCTCGACCCGAAACGTCACCCATTCCTTTTCTCCAGAGATAACTTGAAAGCCTTTCAGATGTTCATGTGTCTGTTATGCTGGGCAATGTAAAACTGTAATCCAAGCAATACTGAAGATACTCAAATGGAAAGCTAAAAAATTAGTACGTTTGAAGATGTCAATAGGAATTTTAAACATGTGAAGTATTAAATAAAATAAATTAAAGATAAATTGCTGCAGAATGAGAGTGGGGTGGATAATATAAACGGGTTCAGGGTAGTTTTTGGAGGGAAGAGAAAATAATTAAAATGATAGTCAATCGTCAATAGACAATAGGTGCAGGAGTAGGCCATTCGGCCCTTCGAGCCAGCACCACCATTCACTGTGATCATGGCTGATCATCCACAATCAGTACCCCGTTCCTGGCTTCTCTCCATATCCCGTGACACCGCTATCTTTAAGAGCTCTAACTCTCTCTTGAAAGCATCCAGAAAACCGGCCTCCACTGCCTTCCGAGGCAATGAATTCCACAGATTCACAACTCTCTGTGTGAAATAGTCACACTGCTCTGAAACAGACGCGTTGGCCCACCCCAACCATCAGTTTTTCATACTCCCCCCCCTCCACAAGAGTCTATCCATCACCTACACACAAGAGGATACTTAGTGGCCAAAACCCACCAAATCCACTTATCTTAGGGATCGTAGTTCTGTGGAATAAAGAGACCAGGGGATTTTAGGAACCAGTGGCTATTTCCTACAGATGATTATACTGGTCTTGAAAAATTGGGCAGCACGGTGGCGCAGCGGTAGAGTTGCTGCCTCACAGCGCCGGAGACCCGGGTTCGATCCCGACTACGGGTGCTGTCTGTACGGAGTTTGTACGTTCTCCCCGTGACCTGGGTGGGTTTTCTCCGAGATCTTCGATTTCCTCCCACACTCCAAAGACGTGCAGGTTTGTAGGTTAATTGGCTTGGTATAAGTGTAAATTGTCCCTAGTGTGTGTGTAGGATAGTGTTAGTGTGCGGGGATCGCTGGTCGATGCGGACTAGGCAGGCCAAGGGGCCTATTTCTCCGCGCTGTATCTCTAAACTAAATGAAACAATTCTTAACCACATGCTTCCCCCTTCAGAAGCCGAGAATGACTCACTTTTAGTTATACAATGCTCTGCAGGCAGTAGTCTCTTCTTCAGGAGGCCTTGTAATACTGACCGCACTGATGGCCTGTGAACCAACTGTAGCACAAATAGATGTGACTGCAAGATAAAGAGAATAAGCATCAGTTAACAAGAGGAGACTTACAGCTGGTTCAACCGGGATTGGATTCAATCAAATGTTTATTTTAGTGCTGCAGTTTATATTAGAGCTGCATGATTGAAAGTGGAACCTTTTCCTGAATGCAATAACAACTATTTCCTAGTTTGTCCACAACCCTTCCTGGCTTGTTCAAACGAGGCAACTTCCACGTCAGCCCAGCACCAAATCAAGGCAGACATGTTTAGTTCGCCTCTTGCAATTGGGAGCAGAATTAGACCAGCCCGGCCCTCTATGGATTAAGTTTGCGGATGACACCAAGGTTAGCTGGGGTCCCAGACTGTCAAAGTGTACAGAAGGATATAGATCAGCTGCACAAATGGACGGAGAAACGGCAGATGGAGTATAATCTGTGCAAGTGTGAGGTGTTGCACTTCATGAGGTCAAATACAAGGGAGAAATATACAATGAATGGCTTGGAGCCTCTACAGCATCGATGTACAGGGGGACCTTGAGGTCCAAGTCTATAACTCCCTGACTGTGGCAACACAAGTGGACAGAGTGGTACAAAGGCGCACGTGTGTGCTTGGTTTCATCGGTCGGAGCAAGTCAGGAAGTCACGATGCAGCTTTGTGGGACTTTGGTCAGGCCACATTTGGAGTATTGGATGCAGTTCTGGTTTCACCCATTACAGGATGTGGTGAAGGGGGGTCACCAGGGGGTGAGGGGGTCACCAGGGGGGGTGAGGGGGGTCACCAGGGGGGTGAGAGGGGGTCACCAGGGGGGGGTGAGGGGGGTCACCAGGGGGGGTGAGGGGGGGTCACCAGGGGGTGAGGGGGTCACCAGGGGGGGTGAGGGGGGGGTCACCAGTGGGGTGAGGGGGTCACCAGGGGGGTCACCAGGGGGGGGGGTGAGGGGGGTCACCAGGGGGGTGGTGGGGTCACCAGGGGGGTGAGGGGGTCACCAGGGGGGGTGTTAACTACAGCGAGCAGGTGGCCAGACCAGGATTGTTTTCTCTAAAATGTCGGCAGTTGTAGGGAGACTAGATGGAAGTATTTAACATTATGGGAGGCATCAATAGGGTGGACAGTCATAAACAAAGATCCTATAGCGAGCAAGATAGACCACTCGATGAAACATACGTAGTGCGGTCATGGGCAGATTCACGGTTCATTTTCGGCCCCATTTCCGTAACCGGCTTCCGTCTCCGCACCAAAGATCCCGTAGCGGAGCAAAGATACTAGTGCGGAGACGGAAACCGGTTACGGAAACATCCTCGTAAAAATAAAAGTTATTTGGTAAAAATCTTCTCCTCATTTTCAGAATTTTGATTTATTAACACAAACTGTTCCCCTGCAACGTTGATTACACTGCGAGTCGGGTCGGGTTACGGAAATGGATGAAAAAAAAGGCCCACGTTCCGATCCGTTCCTACTGCACGTCAGCCCGTTGCGTTTAGCAGGAGTGGTCTATCTTGCTCCGCTATAGGATCTTTAGCCATCAGCTCCACAAGCTGGGACAGGGTGTAGATGATGGAGAGAGTGCTGGTACTCACACAACAGCAGGCGGTAACAGTGATTTGGATTGTGTTCCTCCCAGGCTGACACACGTGCTTCAGGTACAGCGGCTTGTGGGAGCTTTTATTGTCACCTCGTTCAATGCAGAGAGGAGTGGCGTTCACGCTGACCTGGACCGAGGCTGGCCAGTTAGTGTTCATCTGTCGGTCCTCATGGTGGTAACACTTGAACTGAAGCTCCAGGTCAGGCCTGAAGGAAATATTTGAACAAGTTTGCTTTATAACACATCTCTTAAATTGAATAGTTTAATTCTGAAATCGGAAAGATGAGCAAATGAACACACTCTATATGTAACAATCTCTTATTTCTATTTAGAGTTATATTGGTTTTACTTAAAAAAAAACTTGTACTTGTGAATTTCCAATCCAGCAACATATGGGTGCCCGTACAAGGAACAGTGCGTTTCACATTCAGAGTTCCTGATGTCAGCATCAACCATTCCATGTGTTAAAAACAAGCAGGGCCCAGTACCTTCCCACACACCCACACTAGATCCAGCATCACCTATATACTGAAGATAGACACAGAGTGCTGGAGTAACTGAGCGGGTCAGGCAGCATCTGTGGAGAACATGGAGAGGTGCCGTTTCACAGAGTGCTGGAGTAACACAGCGGGTCAGGCAGCATCTGTGGAGAACATGGATAGGTGACGTTTCACAGAGTGCTGGAGTAACTCAGCGGGTCAGGCAGCATCTGTGGAGAACATGGATAGGTGACGTTTCACAGAGTGCTGGAGTAACTCAGCGGGTGCAGCAGCATCTATGGAGCTAAGGAAATAGGCAACGTTTCGGGCCGAAACCCAGAAGGGTTTCGGCCCGAAACGTTGCCTATTTCCAGAAGGATTTCGGCCCGAAACGTTGCCTATTTCCTTCGCTCCATAGATGCTGCTGCACCATAACTCAGCGGGTCAGGCAGCATCTGTGGAGAACATGGATAGGTGATGTTTCACAGAGTGCTGGAGTAACTCAGTGGGTCTGGCAGCATCTGTGGAGAACATGGATAGGTGACATTTCACAGAGTGCTGGAGTAACTCAGCAGGTCAGGCAGCATCTGTGGAGAACATGGATAGGTGACATTTCACAGAGTGCTGGAGTAACTCAGCGGGTCAGGCAGCATCTGTGGAGAACATGGATAGGTGACGTTTCACAGAGTGCTGGAGTAACTCAGCGGGTCAGGCAGCATCTGTGGAGAACATGGATAGGTGACGTTTCACAGAGTGCTGGAGTAACTCAGCGGGTCAGGCAGCATCTGTGGAGAACATGGATAGGTGACGTTTCACAGAGTGCTGGAGTAACTCAGCGGGTCAGGCAGCATCTGTGGAGAACATGGATAGGTGACGTTTCACAGAGTGCTAGAGTAACTCAGCGGGTCAGGCAGCATCTGTGGAGAACACGGATAGGTGACGTTTCACAGAGTGCTGGAGTAACTCAGCGGGTCAGGCAGCATCTCTGGAGAGAAGGAATAGGTGATGTTTTGGGTCGAGACCTACAGACTGGAGTCAGGGGAAAGGGAGATATAGACTGTGATGTAGATTTGATTTAAACCTGCATCTGCAGTTCCTTCCCACACATTAATATTATAGACTTCCAAATAAAGAACCTAATTAAGAATGGTCCTCAGCTGAGAGTCTAAACTATTAATGTAAACTTCTTGAAGGACGGGGGGGAAAAAATTGGCACAAATAAACACAAGAGCACTGAAGATATTCCTGGATGTGTTGGCAGCAGTAAACGGCAGGAGTTTGCAAGTGAATAAAAACTGTGATTCGTAATTCAAACTCAGAGATTTTAATACATACAGTTCCTGTCTTGTTAGTGTCAAACTAGTGTGCAGTTTTGCAGAAAGAGCTTGTGGATGGCTGGCTCGTTGCTGTGGTATGCCAGAAATAAAGAGAATGGCATCAACTCCCACACCCGGAGATGTACCTCTGTGTCATCTTTGATTATTCAGCTAATTCATTGCTTAGCCCTTGCTTGTATAATGAGCCCATTGCCAGGACTGCAATGCAGCAAAAAACAGCCTTTAACTCAAACCAGAAGCAAATTCAGTGCAGTAATGAGATCAAATGGCTTCACTTCACTGGCTGTAAAACACTGCCTTACCAATGTTGCCCACCTTCTCCTGGACCCTAATGTTGGCTTAAACCTCTCAAAACCCCCGCCATCTGCACAGTGGCATCAATATTTGGAATGGCCTTGCACACAGAAAACAATATTTAAAAAATGTTGCACTGTAGAAATAAAGACAATAAGTGCAGGAGGCCATTCGGCCCTTCGAGCCAGCACCGCCATTCATTGTGATCACGGCTGATCGTCCCCAATTAATATCCCGTGCCTGCCTTCTCCCCACGTCCCTCGATTCCACTAGCCCCTAGAGCTCTATCTAACTCTCTCTTAAATCCATCCAGTGACTTTGCCTCCACTGCCCTCTATGGCAGGGAGTTCCACAAATAATGTTCGAGGCAGTGGAGGGCAGATATGAAGAGCTCACCACCAGAGGCGAGGACAGCACAGAGATGGTCGGGGGAGGGAGAGGAACATTTACAAGATTTCTTGGTGTCTGTGAACTGGGCAATGTTAAAGGACTCGGCAACGGACCTGAATGAATACGTCACAGTCCTTACAGCCTTCATAAGGAAATGTGTTCCAAAATAAAACCTTCTGTGTGTTTCCTTGGATGAATCATGAGATCCACATTCTTCTGAAGACCAGATCACAAGCATTCAGGTCTGGTGACGCAGAGATCTATAAGAAGTCCAGATACCACCTTGACAAGGCCATCACAAAGGCCAAAGGGGACTTTTGCTCCAAGCTGGAGGATGAGACGGATGTCCGGCAACGGTGGTAGGGCTTGAAGGCCAGCACCTCCTACAAGGCAAAATCAGGAGGCAGCTCCAACGACAGTGAAGCATCACTCCCTGACAGAGCTCAATGTGTATTACGCACGCTTTGATAGATGTGCAAGAAAGTTACATAACACCATAAAGAATGTCTTTATTTCTCCCCTGCAAAGGAAGGGCCAACCAATCGCCTTGTGATGAAGATTAATCGTAAATCACTTTGGGGAAATTCATTTCACGAGGTCAACGTACAGCTGGTCTGTTTGGGTTCCTTTCACAGAAATAAACCAGCCATTGGGGATTGCAAACGTGGTTAAATGTGACCTTTGATTAGACGTGAAATACAGTGAATTCAGCATTGGGAAATGTCACAGCAAGAAATAAAGTTGCCCCGAGGGTGTATTCATATTTGGTGCTGTTCAAGAAGAGACTATAGTATCTCGTCTATTATACGTTTACGTCAGTCACTGACAGGACGTTAACATGATGTCCGAGCAATTCCTGCAAACTGGACAGGCGTTGCATCCGGGAAGTTGCAAACTGCAACAAGTCTCAATGAACGAGATACACAGAGTGCTGGAGTAACTCAGCGGGTCAGGCAGCGTCTGTGGAGAACATGGATAGGTGACGTTTCACAGAGTCTCTGGAGTAACTCAGCAGGTCAGGCAGCATCTGTGGAGAACATGGATAGGTGACGTTTCACACAGTGCTGGGGGTGTAGTTGGATTCACGGGAGGTGGTCTTGGAGGGGAGGATGCTCGGCAGTTTGAGGAGCATCTCCAGACAATACAGCTCACAACCCCTCCATGACTCAGTGGTCAACCTGAGGAGCACCTTCAGCAACAGACTGTTTCCACCAAGATGCAGCACAGAACGCCACAGGAGATCCTTCTTCCCTGTGGCTATCAAACTGTACAACTTCTCCCCCTTCTGTTGTGACGTAGACCGACTCCCCCAGACCCCTCCCCCAATCCTGGACTGCCCACTCGTCACTTTAATTTCATGTTTCGTGTATCTTGTGTTTTACCAATTTCCCTCGCGAGATAAAGTCCTATCGTTTGGCATCATACGGAGCACCAGCCACAAGGATCGTTGCAGTCTACTTCCTGCACTGTTTACTTCCCTTGTCCTGCCCATGGAGCTCCTGTGTGAAGTTTAGTGCCTCTGAGTCAGTCCAAAATTAACCTTATTCAAAATTCAAAATGAGGTACTTTCCAATGACTGATGTACTTTAAAAATAAATCCTTAAATATCAAACTAACCAGTGTCTTCCTTCCCCTCCTCCCCCCCAACAACTATGTGCAAAAGGCTAATAATCAACCAGTAATATTATTATTATTTAGTGTGTGGGATGATCATGAGATCATAAGTGATAGGAGTAATTTAGGCCATTCAGCCCATCAAGTCTATGCCACCCAATCATGGCTGATTTCTCTCCCTCCTAACCCCATTCTCCCCATAACCTCTGACACCCGTACTAATCAACAATCCATCTATCTCTGCCTTAAATATATCCACTGACTTGACCTCCACAGCCGTCGGTGGCAAAGAATTCCACAGATTCACCACCCTCTGACTAAAGAAATTCCTCCTCATCTCCTTCCTAAAGGAACATCCTTGAATGGCCACGGTTGTTGTCCGAATCAATTTCAAGATCCTTCTTTATGTCTACAAACCCCTTAATGGGCTTGCCCCCAACTACATCAAAAGTCTGCTCACCCACCACACCACCTCCAGGTCCCTCAGATCGGCCGACTTGGGGTTACTGAACATCCCGCGGTCTAGGCATAAGCTCAGGGGCGACCGCGCCTTTGTGGTTGCAGCTCCTAAACTGTGGAACAGCAGCATCCCTCTTCCCATCAGAACTGCCCCCTCCATCGACTCCTTTAAGTCGAGACTTAAAACTTATTTCTACTCTCAAGCGTTTCTTGAGGTTCTCTGAGGGAGCGCTGTACGTATGTATTTATGTATGTGTGTATTGTTGATCTATGTAGCACTGTATGTATGTATTTATGTATGTATGTATTGTTGATCTATGTACCACTGTATGTATGTATTTATGTATGTGTGTATTGTTAGATCTATGTACCACTGTATATATGTATTTATGTATGTATGTGTGTGTTGTTGATCTATGTACCACTGTATATATGTATTTATGTATGTATGTGTGTGTTGTTGATCTATGTACCACTGTATGTATGTATTTATGTATGTATGTGTTGTTGATCTATGTACCACTGTATGTAGCATGTTAGTACCTGCACTAATGTAAAGCACTTTGGTCAATGAGAGCTGTGTTTAAATGTGCTATAGACATAACATTGCCTTGACATGACTGACCTCCACATCAGCGTCTGGTGCACAGAGTGGCGGAGGTGGAAGACGTGGTTGCTGACAGCTAGATTGTGTTCCAGGCGGAAGGGTTCCAGCACCACACCGTCACGCACCGGGAACGTCAGCCGTAGCTCATCTACCGGGTTTGCTGAAATCAACACAAACGTCGCATCGTGATGTTTCTCTTCCCAATATCGTTCCATTTTCACATCAGAATCCATGGTGTTAAATGACACCGACCTCTCATTGTGTCTTTGATTCCAACAAGACCCCTATCATCTCAATGTGTAGGAAGGAACTGCAGATGCTTTAAACCCAAGATAAACACAAAAAGCTGGAATTACTCAGCGGGACGGGCTGCATCTCTGGAGAAGGAATGGGTGACTTTTCAGGTCGAGACCCTTCTTCAGTCTGAGGAAACGTCACCCATTCCTTCTCTCTCCAGATGCTGCCTGTCCCGCTGAGTTATTCCAGCTTTTTGTGTCTATCCCCACCATGTCAAGCTGCTCCACCTGGTACTGTTCACATTATCTAAAGGGAACTAAGCACAGTGCAGCTTCATGCATCAGAAGTCCAATGACTGCTTTTCAACCTCGCCCGCCTCCCCAATATTATTCCGGAGGTTGGGATGACTCAGGCAGCTTTCATGGAGAACTGTCTTCAAATATCTTGCACCTGCCTCTCCTCCAACAAAAGCCTCAGCTTTCTCCATTTCTAAAACTAAGATGACTTCTACCATAGAGATACAGCGCAGAAACCGGCCCTTTGGCCAACTGAGTCCGCATCGACCATCGATCCCCGCACGTTAGAACTATCCTACACACACTAGGGATAATTTACACTTGTACCAAGTCAATTAATCTACAAACTTGCATGTCTTTGGAATGTGGGAGGAAACTGGAGCACCCGGGGGAAACTTACTCGGTCACGGGGAGAAGGTACAAACTCCGTACAGACAGCGCCCGTAGTCGGGTCAAACCCGGGTCTCTGGCGCTGGGAGGCAGCAACTCTACCGCTGTGCCACACTCTTGTTTACTCTTGCTATTTACTTGAGTTAAGCCTGATCACCAATCTTCTTGCCGTTGCTGTGCTCGGCTCGGTCCAGGTTGTACCCGTGTTAGTGCGTGACTGTACGATAGAGGCCGGTACTCACATGCTGGGGGAGGTGGGAGACTGTTCAGGTTAGGCTTGATGTCGGGGAGAAAGGGTGATTTGACATCCTGGGTTGGTGACATGTAAGGAGGAATGCTGTTTCCCGGAGTCATGGGCGGGGTTGGGTTGCCCGAGATGGGGGAGCTGGGGTAACCAGGCATAGATCTTGAAGGCTGCAAAATAAAAGTGGTTTAAATATGCAGCATAATATTCACAATGCATAAACCCTTCTAGAGGGCCAGAGACCTCAGTTGTTAGCATCTGCTGGCAACCATGCTCCTCTTTAACCTCATCCAGCAGAGTCAACAATGTCCCAAAGTGCCTTACCTCTCTGACATCATTCCTCTGCCTCTGCTCCCCCAACAAGGGTTTCTCAAATTTCTCAATAAAAAGTTTATAGACTTCAAAAAAAGTGAATTGCTTTTGGGTCAGATTCCTGGCCCTGAGTTTAGATTTGTAGTTGCCACGTGTACCCGAGGTACAGTGAACATCTTTCTTTGCAGATAATACTATACATAAATACAATCAAATACCCTGTCTGAGTGTCTCTTACTGTAAACTATGTAGACAGAGCCAATCATAGACAACATGCTGGAGTAACTCTGGGCAGCACCTGTGGAGAGGACGTTTCGGGTTGAGATCCTTCTTCAGACCCGAAACGGCACCCATTCCTTCTCTCCAGAGATGCTGCCTGACTCACTGAGTTACTCCAGCATTTTGTGTGTATCTTGGTGCGAACTAGCATCTGCAGTTCATTCCTGCAGGTAAAGCCAGTGTTAGGTGCAGCCACTCTGCTCTGCAGTTTTATGGAGCCTAGTAATGATCAGCAAGTCTACAGTCCATGTTTGAGGATCACTGGCTGACAGGTTAGAGGCACTGACACAGCCGGCACTGTCAGCAGGCAAGACCCTCTCTGGGATCACGGATAAAACTGGACGTGCAGCAGTTTTAAAAGACCGATGAAAAGTGTATCTGGTTTTTGCTACAGATCCCACGGTGTGTATGCAGTTGGTATGTGTACCAGAGGACATAGGTTTAAGGTGAGGGGGGGATAGATTTAATAGGAACCTAGGGGGCAACCTTTTATACATATAGGGTGGTGGGTGAATGGAACGAGCTGTTGGAGGAGGTAGTTGAGGCAGGGACTATCACAATGCTTAAGAAACATTTAGACCAGTAAGTCAAGTCAAGTCATTCTACATGGGTAGGATAGATTCAGAGGGACGTGAACCAAACGCAGGCTCGTGGGACTTGGTGTAGATAGGACATGTTGGTCGGCATGGGCAAGTTGGGCTGAAGGGCCTGTTTCCATGCTGTATGTTTTTCTATGCTATATAACGGTGAAGCTCAGAATGTAAGCAGTTTACTGATAGCTATGCACTTTGATAAATTGTGTCCATATGTTGCTCTGATTATGCAATGTTTAATTTTGGTTCATTCACTTGTAAAATAATATTTTACTGCAGTAATTCCACCAATTTCTATTCTTTGAAACTTCTAAATTATACGAACAATCTGTGCGATGTACAGACAATGTAACTCCTGTGAATGCTGAGCCTTGATGACTGTAGACAGAGCTGGACTGTTTATTGTTGGCCTTTGCTGAAAGGTAGAAGTACGTACGTACCCCAGTAATGTTGGCCGGGCTGTAGCTGCCACACATGAAGCTGTTACTCTGCCCGTTATATTTCTCAGATGGCTGTAAAACACAAAACCCCAACAAATGTGGCCATCAACAAAAGCAAACATTCCAGTACAAGCCCTCTCACTCAACATCAAGCTGACCAGTGGCACAGGGTTCACTGATTAGTACCGGGGTCAGAGGTTATGGGGAGAAGGCAGGAGAATGGGGTTAGGAGAAAGCACATTTTGAAGGGAAAGTTGGGAACGTCCAGATTCCGTTCCTACCTTGTAGTACTGGCTCATCGCTGCTGGAGGCACTGGGTACTGCCCGCTGCTTTGCTGACTTGACATCCTGTGTGCTGGGTAGTTGGGGGATGGGATGGACCGCTGGGGGTTGGAGGGTGGGTACTGGCTGGGCTGGCTGGGGTACTGACTGCTCGCCACGTACTGTTGACCAGGGTAGCTTTGCTAAGGGCACAGAACACAATCGCCTCAGTCACTTTGCCCCGCCTCTCATCAAAACAATTGTTCTGTGTAAAAAAGCTTTTAAAATACAAAACATGTTGCAAATTCATGATGGTCTAACAATAAGTAAAAGATTCACTTCATTGTGATTTTAAAAAAAAAAAAAAAAAATTCAACTAGAACCAAGAATTCACATAAAATGTTTTTGTTAGGCAGATGTGTCTTTCTGTGACTCAGGTACATGCTATTTCTGAGTATCGTCCAGTATCAGTCAGTCCTGTTAGACACCTAGTTATAAACCAGGTGTGTTTAACATCCAGCTAGTAACTAGGCTGGCCACTCATTATTATTTTCCAATTCATTACACCCTCCACATATCAGCCACCACTCTGGACATAAACTTGAACCTTTTTGGTTTACAAGCCATTTGCATAATGGAAACTTACCCTTACTGAATTCACAAATTACAGCCCAATAAATGGAGATTTGGAATCAAATCCATGTGCATGGAATTCATGTAGAAAAATCAGCAGCATGTCAAGAGAGAGACCTTCCTTCAATAATATCCAAGGCAGTGAGTCTCATTGGGAACAATTACCTGGCCCGAACCTTGGTTCCCTTCCCTCAAATATAAATGCTTTGATACATCACATTCTTAATCCAACGAGAGCACAACTTCTTTTGGCATTTGGGATTTGCAAGGAGCTGGGAGATGGAACAATGGCCCCCGGAACTACAGCAGAGGGTGGGCTGCACAACCCCAGCCCTGCATGTCTGACATGTGAGTTGTTATTGCCCTTTACCCAGATCAGGGCGTGCAGGAACAATGATCAGGACAGCAGCATGAATGTCCTCGTTACCTCACTGATGTATGGCCTCTTGACTCCTTGCCCAGGCATCTGCTGTGCGCTTCTGGAAGCTCCGTACCCAGGCTGGGGAATGCGCTGGCTTTGGGCACAGAACATGGGATTGATACCAGGAGATCTGGAGTGGCTCATGGACATGTGTGGGATACTCGACGGGCCCATCGTTCCAGCCATGCCTCCTGCGGTCATCCCTGTGGACATCTGCGGTGAGCCGCGGGGGCCGGAGTGATTCAGGTATTGGTTATTATAAGACTGCGCTGCACTTAGCTGAAACAAAAATCAAATGAAACATCAGGCAAGTGTTTTGCTGAATGTGTGAATGTCAAGTAGGAAGGCTGACATTTCTCAGCCAGTTAATGAGTCTCTTTGTCCATAACCACAGGGATAGGTTCATCAATGTCAGACCGACACTTCCTTGATTTGAGTTTTTCCCCCCCCGATGGTGTCAGACAACTGAACCATCCTATCAGCAACTCAACAGCAGCCCTGCCCTGTGTGGGATGGAACTGCAGATGCTGGTTTACACCGACCATAGTCACAACATCTCTGGAGAGAAGGAATGGGCAACGTTTCTGGTCGAGACCCTTCTTCACACTGGTGGGCACAGGTTTAAGGTGAGATGGGAGACATCTAAAGGAGACCCAAGTGTTTCCACAGATTCACCACCCTCTGAATAAAGAAATTCCTCCTCATCTCCTTCCTAAAGGTACGTCCTTTTATTCTGAGGCTGTGCCCTCTGTTCCTAGACTCTCCCACTAGTGGAAACATCCTCTCCACATCCACTCTATCCGGGCCTTTCACTATTCAATGCTGAATTGGACAATTCAGATAACCAGCCTTTCCTGTTTCTGATAGAACTGGCCGGTCTGATGTAAGATTATGATGTTATTCTCTCCATAAATGCTGCTGGATCTGCTGGGTATCACATAGAAACATAGACAATAGGTGCAGGAGTAGGCCATTCGGCCCTTCGAGCCTGCACCGCCATTCAATATGATCATGGCTGATCATCCAACTCAGTATCCCATCCCTGCCTTCTCTCCACACCCCCTGATCCCTTTAGCCACAAGGGCCACATCTAACTCCCTCTTAAATATAGCCAATGAACTGTGTGGCCTCAACTACCTTCTGTGGCAGAGAATTCCACAGATTCACCACTCTCTGTGTGAAAAAAAATGTTTTTCTCATCTCGGTCCTAAAATATTTCCCCCTTATCCTTAAACTGTGACCCCTTGTTCTGGAACATTCTACTTTGTTCCAGAGTTCCAGTGACTGTTGTGTGTCTCTCACTATGCCAACATTCTCCCCCTCTCTCCCTCCCTCCCTCTCCCTCCAGGTCAGGCAGAGGTACGCTGCATCTTACCGGTCCATACTGGCTCATCTCCTGGTTCTGCTTCTCCTGCAGAGCAGCCACAGTGGCGGTAGCAGTGGCTGTAGCAGTGGCTGCAGCAGCAGCAACAGCGGCAGCAGCAGCAGCAGCAGCGGGCTGCGTGAAGTGCGTGGGAGGTCGGGAATGCGATGGGATTCCCATCCCACCCGAACTATTTGGGCCAGTGGAGTAACTAAAAGCAGAGAGAGAGAGGGAGAGAGAGAGAGCATTAATGAGAAAGTCGGCGTGTATGATGCTGGTTTAAAGCAGAGTGTGGCTGGTCTGGTTCATCACCTTCCTCCATACGCTGCTCCTGCCGGGTAGTTTGGTCGTCCATACATACTTTGCTGCATGTATGCTTTGCTCGAGGCCGTCTCTGTGGCTGGGAACGCCTGCTGTCCCATGTACGGCGGGGAGTTCATTCCCGGACCGTTCCCGGGTATCCCGGACGTCATGTGATTCCCGCTGGAGTTCCCGCCCTGAGGCATAGGAGACCCTAGGACCTGTGGCAGGGGCAGCAGAGGTTTAACACAAGTGGCCATTCGGCCCTTCCAGCCAGCACCGCCATTCACTGTGATCATGGCTGATCATTCCCAATCATTACCCTGTTCCTGCCTTCAGTATATCAGTACATTCACAACATTCCTGACAGCCAAGCCTCAATTCTTGCTTACAATGACCCACATTTTCTCCACGCCGGTCACTTTACTGAAACTCCTCTTTGTGATAACTTAACAATTAAACAGATAGATCAGAGAACAGATTAGTTTAATTTAGAGATACAGCACGGAAACAGGCCCTTCGGCCCACCCAGTCCGTGCCGACCAGCGATCCCCGCACACTAACACTATCCTACACACACTGGGGACAATTTTACATTTACACCAAGTCAATTAACCTACAAACCTGCACGTCTTTGGAGTGTGGGAGGAGACCTGAGCACCCGGAGAAAACCCACGCAGGCCACGGGGAGAACGTACAAACTCCGTACAGACTGAGCCCTAGTCAGGATCGAACCCGGGTCTCCGGAGCTGTGAGGCAGCAGCTCTACCCGCTGCACCACCTGCATTGCTACCGAGGCAAATAAAACTCCGGTAATCCAGACGTCCTCTGGTGAAGGACTGGCAGATATCCCAGACTGCTTGACTTTATTCCAATTAATACTCCTACACACATTTAATTGATTTTGTTTATATAACATTTCCAACAAGCCCAGTAAATATAAATTGAGACTGGGAACTGGGGCCGCAGTGGGTGAGGTTTGGGAGATAATCAGCATGGGGGGAAGACAGATGTGGAACAACCCATAGTGGATCATCATGGCTTACTAATCTACACAGAGTAATGTCATAGAGTGTGGAAACAGGCCCTTTGGGCCAACGTGCCCATGCCAGCCAACATGCCCCATCTACACTAGTCCCACCTGCTTCACCTTAAACCTATGTCCCCTGGTTCTAGACTACCCCAACACATGGTGAGAGACTCTAACCACAGTAGAACCCTTCTGTTTTACTCCAGCACCCTTTCAGAAGGCTAAAAACACATTTACAATGTGACCTTTAGAATTACAATGTAGTTTCTCAGTACAAGAACTCCGAGATACAGTAATCTCACAACATTTAATATTCTGGTTTGCTATTCTTCACACCAAAGTGACAATGCTAACATTATCTTGTATCTGCGTACACCTCTATGCAGACCGAGTTTCTCCACAACCTACTTTCCTGCTTTTCCTTGTATTTAGACGCAACAAAGTTCGTTATTTTATCTGGATGATTCATACAGGCTAAACAGCTGATGTCCCGACACTGATATCTTTCCCATCTCTCCAGTTAGTTTGTCAATTCCCCTTGACCCTTGCCCAACCCTCCTTGCTCCCACCTCGCCCACATCTCTTCACTCTGTCATCGTTACTCTTCTGCATATCTTTCATTATTTGTTCTATATCTCCCATTTCCCTCTCCCCTGACTCTCAGTCTGAAGAAGGGTCTCGACCCGAGACATCACCCATTCCTTCTCTGCAGAGATGTTGCCTGTCCCGCTGAGTGACTCCAGCTTTGGTGTAAAGCAGCATCTGCAGTTCCTTCCTACACTATTTTGTCAGTGTTTTCTTTGCCAATTTTCCAATCTGACGTTGGGATAAGTGGCCTGTGGTTCCCTGCTGTCTCCAGCCCTTCCCATCGACTGGGACCTGAGCAGAACCAGGGCATATGGGGAGGTCACATAGATCACACCCACATCTCTCCAGCCAAATGCTGCAAGTCCTGTTGCTCCATTAGCCCTTCATCCCAATCACTGGTCCAATTCACTCCCTTCATTGGGTGGGCTTGCTTTACATTCCTCCCTGTGTTTTGTCTGTGATTTCCTACTTGTTATGGAATCTTTTGTCTTGTCTAACATGATGACAGATGCATAATATTCTATGCTGCTGCTATTTCCTTCATATCCACTTCCACAATGATGCATTTCCTTTGTTGTGCTGTATCTCTAACCGTATTCCACTGTGTGCTTCCTGAGCCAAGACCATTTCCCACAACTGTCCCTTCAGTCATAGTTCCGCCCACCTCCTCTTCCATTGAGCTGTGGCTGTTAAACATCAAGAATAGGTGACCCAAAACGTCACCCATTCCTTGTCTCCAGAGACGCTGCCCGTCCCGCTGAGTTACTCCTGCATTTTGTGTCTATCTTCGGTTTAAACCAGCATCTGCAGTTCCTTCCTACACATTTCATCTGCAACCTCTTTGATCCCATTCCCACTCCACTCCACCCCACACACTCGGTTTGATCCCATGCCCAGTTACTCACTACCTGGCCTTTCCCAGAGAACACTCACTGCCTGTGTGGTTTGGTTGTATCATTAATTCCGTTGTGAAGTGGATATTTTAAATGTCCGGCCTGCCATGTAACATGCTTGTTGGTTGGTTCGCTGTTCAACGTGGTGGGAGAGATGGAACTGACAACTCCTGACAAGGTCTAATCCCATTGCTGGTCATGAGGAATAAGAGTAGAAATTAGGCCATTCGGCCCATCAAGTCTACTCCACCATTCAATCGTGGCTGATCTATCTCTCCCTCCCAACCCCATTCTCCTGCCTTCTCCCCATAACCCCTGACACCCGCACTAATCAAGAGTGCGTGGTGAACTGGCCTCCACATGAGTGATGCTCACTCTCACAACTGAAGAGCCTGGTCTTCACAGAGGGCAGAGCTGGAGCAGAACGGTGGGAGTGAGGAGAGGAGAGGCGACTGCTTGCGGGGGCTCTCCCCCCTCCATCACTGTCGATACTCTGACTCTGAGCGTTGGGGTGGTCAGCGTGTGGTGGAACAGTAACGCGGGCTGCAAGGAAACAGGAATAAATATCCAGGCCAGCCCAGAAAGGGAGTGAGTTTTACCTGACTCTGGGAGGTGTTATTGACTCCCCATACTGTCGTTACCACAGAGAGCGAGGCTGGAGGCTGAGTGGAGCTCTGTTGCCAAGGAACAGAATCATTGTATGTGAATGAGCCATCACTAGGGAAGGAATGGAAAAGACAACAGCTGTCAGTGT
Organism: Leucoraja erinaceus; assembly: GCF_028641065.1. Lineage (NCBI taxonomy): Eukaryota > Metazoa > Chordata > Chondrichthyes > Rajiformes > Rajidae > Leucoraja > Leucoraja erinaceus. The sequence goes on along the minus strand of NC_073411.1, from coordinate 14,767,570 downwards.
GTGAGCAAAGCCTCTCTCTCTGTCTTGCAACTAGAGACAGAAAAACAATGTGCTTACATCTAGCAGCAGCAGGGTTATAAAACTCCAACACAATTCCGTTAGTCTATCTTCAGTTCAGTGTAGTTTATTGTCACGTGTACCGAGGTACAGTGAAAAGCTTTTTGTTGCGTGCTAACCAGGCAGCAGAAAGACAACACATGATTATACCCGATCCATTTACAGTGTAGAGATACATGATAAGGGAATAATCATGCAGTCTGAGATAGACACTGTGTGCTGGAGTAACTCAGGCAAGCTGCACAAGCAAAATATGAGATGCTGTCCCTCCAACTGGTGTTTAGGCTCACTGACAATGGAGACCGAGATCAAGTAGCACCTCATATTTCGCTTGGGTAGTTTACACCCCAGTGGTATGAACATTGGGTTTTCCAATTTCAGGTAGTCCCTGCTTTCTCCCGCCTTCCCCTCCCCTTCCCTCCAAACCTGTCCAACTGTTTCTTAAACATTGGGATAGTCCCAGACCCAACTACCTCCTCTGGCAGCTTGTTCCATACACCCACCACCCTTTGTGTGAAAAATCCTATTAAATCTTTCTCCCTTCACCTTAAACCTCTGTCCTCGATTCCCCTACTCTGGGCATGAGACTCTGTGCATCTACCCGATCTCCTGCCTTCTCCCCATAACCCCTGACATCCGAACTAATCAACAATCTCTCCACCTTAAAAATGTCCAATGGCGGCCTCCACAGCCTTCTATGGGAATGAATCTCACATATTCACCACCCCCTGGTGAAAGAAATTCCTCCTCATCTCCTTTCTAAAGATACGTCCTTCTATTCTAAGTCTGTGACCTCTAGTCCTAGACTCTCCAACTAGTGGAAACATACTGCCAGCCTCAAAAAGGCTGGCAGTATCATCAAAGACCCACACCATCCTGGCCACACACTCATCTCCCTGCTACCTTCAGGTAGAAGGTACAGGAGCCTGAAGACTGCAACAACCAGGTTCAGGAATAGTTACTTCCCCACAGCCATCAGGCTATTAAACCTGGCTCGGACAAAACTCTGATTATTAATAACCCATTATCTGTTATTTGCACTATCAGTTAATTTATTCATGTGTTTTGTAGGAAATGCCTACTATGTTCTGTTGTGCTGAAGCAAAGCAAGAATGTCATTGTCCTATCAGTGACACATGGTAATAAATTCACTTGAACTGACATCCTCTCCACATCCACTCTATCCAAGCCTTTCACTATTCGGTAAGTTTTAATGAGGTCTCCCCTTCATCCTTCTAAACAGCGGTGAGTACAGGCCCAGCGCCGACAAACGCTCCTGGTGTGTTACCTGGCGGCGTGCGTGCGTGTGTACGTGCGTGTGTGCGTGTGTACGTACCTGTGCGTGTGTACGTGCGTGTGTGCGTGCGTACCTGTGCGGTGTGGGCGGGAGCGAAGGCTTCATGGAGTTCATGGAGGGCGGGCCGGGCTGCTTAACGGCCGAGTTGTTGGAGCGGCTACCCTGGTGGTGGAGGAGGAGAAGTCTACGCAGGTCCTCGCTCCACGAGGTGAGCAATGCTGGAACGCAAGCAACGGGCAAGTCAGTCAACACCAACACAAACCCAAACACAGGCCACCACCTCCATAGACACAGCACTGAAACAATGCAGCAACAACACACACACACACACACACAAACAAAGTACATGCAGCGCCTACTCAGAACACACCCAATGGGCCGAATGGTCTAATTCTGCTCCCGTGTCTTTATAGTCTCAAAGTACTGGCCTACATTTTATACCTCAGCGGGTCAGGCAGCATCTCTGGAGCGAAGGAAATGGGCAAAGTTTCGGGCCGAAACCCTTCCTCAGATGCATCTCTGGAGAAACGTTTCAGGTCGAGACCCTTCTTCAGGCTGAGACTCGTGGGTAAGGGAAATGAGAGGCATGTCCCAGTCTGAAGCAGGCTCTCGACCCAAAATGTCACCCATTCCTTCCTTCCAGAGATGCTGCCCGTCCCGCTGAGTTACTCCAGCATTTTGTGTCTATCCTCGGTTTAAACCAGCATCTGCAGGTTCTTCCCACACAACCTGCAAGTCTTTGGAGTGTGGGAGGAAACCAGAGCACCCGGAGAAAGCCCACGTGGTCACAGGGAGAACATGCAAACTCCGTACAGACAGCACTCTGGTGCTGTGAGGCAGCACTGTACGCACAGTTTCAATATCTATTCACGGAAGCACTCCGTACTTTGAAGTTGTGTCGTTATTTACACACCTTGAGCTATTGTGTTTATCAGACTGAGGTCTTCTCCCCACGACCTCCTGGCTACCAAGCACAGATATATGGACCAGCTCGCAAGGTGGTGCCCGACCCACCAACTCTGTGGCAGAACCCCAGGTCAGTATCGAAAATAGACACAAAATGCTGGAGTAACTCAGCGGGACAGGCAGCATCCCCGGAGAGAAGGAATGGGTGACGTCGCGGGTCGAGACCCCTCTTCAGACTGAGAGTTAGGGGAGAGGGAGACAGAGATATGGAAGGGTGAGGTGTGAAAATGAGACATGAAAGGGGAGGATGTCAAGAAAAATGTGGAGTAGACCATTGTCAGGTATGGGTGACCATAGAAACATAGACAATAGGTGCAGCAGTAGAGGCCATTCGGCCCTTCGAGCCTGCACCATTCAATATGATCATGGCTGATCATCCAACTCAGTATCCTGTACCTGCCTTCTCTCCATACCCCCTGATCCCTTTAGCCACAAGGGCCACATCTAACTCCCTCTTAAATATAACCAATGAACTGTGTGGCCTCGACTACCTTCTGTGGCAGAGAATTCCACAGATTCACCACTCTGTGTGAAAAATGTTTTTCTCATCTCGGTCCTAAAAGATTTCCCCCTTATCCTTAAACTGTGACCCCTTGTTCTGGAAACCATGAGTGTTGACAGAGCTTGTCTCTGGCGCTGTGAGAGAGGCAGCAATTCCAACTTTGCTGCCTGTAAGGATTAAGGAATCCTCCAACATGTAGCAGGTGTACTGTAGTGCACCAGGTGAGGTCAGGCTGACACAGTGGATGGAAACACACAGTATCTCTCCTCAGTCACATCTACTCAGCTGTCTGTCACCACAGGCCAACCCCGCCCCTCCCCACATTCCCGAGGGCAAGTCACATGCTGTATCAGTCACGGGAGAGCAAGGAAAGGCAGCTCGTCGCTGCACCTCACTCACTCCTTCCCTTAATTACCCACTCAAATGAAAAACAAATCACTGCCAAGAACCAGGGAGACAAACGCCCCATTTCCGGTGCTGCTGTTTGGGAAAACTCAGATTATTTTACACCGTGTAGAATTTGTGACATATCTTCTTTTTTAATCCTCATCTGAAGATACAATTCAACCTCTGCAGCAAAGTGTATGTTTTTTGGCTGTGATTCTGACCTGCGAATGTATGCTGACTTTGCCGACTATGAGTCACATTTACACAAACAAAGTGGTTCCACCCAGGGAGGAACATGGTGTTTCCTTTGTTCCTGGCTGTTCCGGTACATGTGGTCCAGAGTCCAGGCAGATATCAGTCAGATGGTGTGTACACTAATGTGCTCTCTGCTGGAAACACTTTGGTTCTGCAGGGCCAGGGCAGATATCATGGCCCACACAATGATCCATCACCCAGATCTCTGTCCAGACTTATAAAGCAAGACAGACACACAGAGTGCTGGAGTAACTCAGCGGGTCAGGCAGCATCTGTGGAGAACATGGATAGGTGATGTTTCACAGAGTGCTGGAGTAACTCAGCGGGTGCTGCAGCATCTATGGAGCTAAGGAAATAGGCAACGTTTCGGGTCGAAACCCTTCCGGGTTTCGGCCCGAAACGTTGCCTATTTCCAGAAGGATTTCGGCCCGAAACGTTGCCTATTTCCTTCGCTCCATAGATGCTGCTGCACCATAACTCAGCGGGTCAGGCAGCATCTGTGGAGAACATGGAAAGGTGACGTTTCACCGAGTGCTGGAGTAACTCAGCGGGTCAGGCAGCATCTGTGGAGAACATGGATAGGTGACGTTTCACAGAGTGCTGGAGTAACTCAGCGGGTCAGGCAGTATCTGTGGAGAACATGGATAGGTGACATTTCAGGTCAAGACCCTTCTTCTGTAGACCCAAGCCGAATCTGAAGAGGTTTTCCCCCTCTCTCGTGAGAAATCTGCAACGCTCTCTCTCGTTGCTCGCCCCTCTATGAATCCTCCTGCTCTCTGGTGCTCTCTCATTTTCACACCTTACCATTCCTTATCTCTAGACTGATGAAAGGTCTGGCTCTGAACCATCACTTATTCCTTCTCTCCTGACCGGCTGAGTTACTCCAGCACTTTGTGTTTGTCCTCGGTGTAAACCAGCATCTGCAGTTCCTTCCTCCACAAATACTACTGGCTTATGTTTGCAGACTGGGGCCCATAGAGTGTCAGAGTGGCTCCGACAGTGGCTATCACTGTCTAGACACGACACATACAACGACTGTCCAGTGGCCACACAAGTGGTGCAGCAGCTGGATGTTAAGGCAGATGTGAGGAGACTTGGCCCTCACCCAATGACAATGACATCCCTCTGTCTGCCAACAAGCCCGATGTCCAGCACCCAGGGGCATGACTACACAAGGATCAGCACCCACACATCCAGCTCGCTGGCCATTCCCTGACATGCCAAACTTTCTCATCACCAACAAAAACTGTCACAATGAAACATCTAAAGCTCAGCACCAAACCCAGCAACAGTCTGAAGAAGGGTCTCCTTGGCTCCACAGATGCTGCCTGTCCCACAGAGTTACTCCAGCACTTTGTGTCTATCTTCGGTTTAAACCAGCATCTGTAGTTCCTCCGTTCAGCATCTAGAATCAGTTATACAGCACAGAGAGAGCTTTACCTCCCACATCCCAAGGTTTATTGTCACGTGTACTGAGGTACAGGATATTGTTGCGTGCTATCCTGAGTCGGTACCAACAGTGGTACAATGATAAACACACACAAAAAAATGTAACACAAACATCCACCACAGCATTCATCACTGTGCTAGAAGGCACAACATTGGCCAGTCCTCCTCCATTCCCCACCGTGGTGGGACCTCAACCCTCCACAGTTGCCGCTGCTGTGGGCGTCCAGTGTATAGATACATAATCAATTAGTGCAAGGTTTGTAGATGAAGTGTGGACGGTAGAATCAGGGGGCAATTGTGGGGCGGAGCCACTGCCTCACAGCATCAGAGACCCAGGTTCAATCCTGAGCTTGGATGCTGTCTGTGTGGAGTTTGCACGTTCTCCCCGAGTGCTCTGATTTCCTCCCACATCCCAGAGACGTGCGGGTTTGTAGGTTAATTGTCCATCTGTAAATTGCCCCCTAGTGCGTAGGGAGTGGATGAGAAAGTCGGGTGGATGAGTGCCTCTGTTGTGTGTTAGCCAGACTCAACTTGTCCACGCTGCATCTCTACACTAAACTCATTCAGAGGAATAAGGAGCAAGTCAAAAACTTCTGAAAATACATTTTTACAATCTCTTTTATGCTTTGCAACCATAGATAGCTGATCGATGGAAGACAGAGGCTCAACTTCTGCAGCCAGTGGATGCATAAACATACGTACGTACACAAAGCCAGCAGAGTTATTTGATAATTCCTAATATGGAGCAACAGAGCTGTCGTCAATGAGCTCACTGTGGGGGGGGGGGGGGGGGGGGGGGAAGGAATGGCAAATATGTCCGGATGATATTTCATATAAACAGCTCCACAACAAGTAGCTGAAACATTTGAAATGGCCCTTTCTTTACATAAAGTTCACCGTGTGGCAAAGTCCAAACCGAGACACGACTGATCAAACACCAGTCCATGTTTAATTCATGACACTTTGCTGTGACTTGTCACAGTGCGGAGATACCCAGGTAACAAGCGTTCTGCCCCAGTAGGTTTTGCATTGCAAATTCACCTGCTCTGGGCAAATGGCAAACAAGGATCTCCTGAAGTTTCCAACAGGTTTTTTTGACCTATATTGTCAAGTCATGAGCGTTTTATTGTCAAATCTCCAAGTTAGAACAATGACATTCTTACTTACAGCAGCACCACAGAATCAGGTCATAAGGAATAGGAGCAGAATTAGGCCATTCGGCCCATCAAGCTTACTCCGCCATTCAACCACGACTGATCTATCTCTCCCACCTAACCCCATTCACCTGCCTTCTCCCCATAACCCCTGACACCCGTACTAATCAACAATATGCTTCAAGAAGAATATGCTTCTGTTCTCAGCATGCAACCACTCCCAGCTGCGTCACACACCGTGTTTAAGAAGGAACTGCAGATGCTGGAAAATCGAAGGTACACAAAAAAGCTGGAGAAACTCAGCGGGTGCAGCAGCATCTATGGAGCGAAGGAAATAGGCAACGTTTCGGGCCGAAACCCTTCCGGGTTTCGGCCCGAAACGTTGCCTATTTCCGAAACGTTGCCTATTTCCTTCGCTCCATAGATGCTGCCTGACCCGCTGAGTTACTCCAGCACTCTGTGAAACGTCACCTATCCATGTTCTCCACAGATGCTGCCTGACCCGCTGAGTTACTCCAGCACTCTGTGAAACGTCACCTATCCCTGTTCTCCACAGATGCTGCCTGACCCGCTTAGTTACTCCAGCACTCTGTGAAACGCCACCTATCCATGTTCTCCACAGATGCTGCCTGACCCACTGAGTTACTCCAGCACTCTGTGAAACGTCACCTATCCATGTTCTCCACAGATGCTGCCTGACCCGCTGAGTTACTCCAGCACTCTGTAAAACGTCACCTATCCATGTTCTCCACAGATGCTGCCTGACCCGCTGAGTTACTCCAGCACTCTCGCCCACACTTGCTCCACCCTCCCCTAACCCCCACCTCTCCACACCAATGTCCAGCCAGAATCACAAGAAGAACCACAACAGGTGCAGAATAAACCGGCAGCAGATGGGATTGTGATCTACGATGAATAAAGTAACACAATGAAGAGCAAATGCCTTGTGAAGCTCTGTGTGCATGGCCCAACCTAATCTCACCCTGCATGGCCCAGTGTCAAACTGCAGCTGATATTGACACCGATTACTACACTAGACAATGCTATTTAAATAACTGCTGCTCCAGTAGCTGTCAGTGGTTGGTGGGGGATGGAGGCTTTTACCATGTACAGCCAACAAGCCCCACCCCTCAGCAGTGGCCCTAGAGCGATCGTCCACACCCACCCGGCCTCACACATGGACCCCAGAAGCAACTCACACGTCCCACAGTATAGATGCACACTCCCAGTGTGTGCACTTGAAGCTTGACACACTTACCGGCCCCGACACACTTACGTGCCTCATCCCTGACACTTTCACCCGCTCCTGGCCTTTACACACTTACCCACCCTTGCCTTTACACACCTACACCAGTCCCACCCTGACACACTTACACCTGCCCACTCTGACACACTTACACCCGCCCACCCTGACACACTTACACCCGCCCACTCTGACACTTACACCCGCCCTGGCCCTGACACACCTACACCAGTCCCACCCTGACACACTTGCACCCACCCTGGCCCTGACACACTTACCCTTACACCCCCCACCCTGACACACTTACACCCACCCTGGCTTTTACACACTTACACCCGCCCACTCTGACACACTTACACCCGCCCACTCTGACACACTTACACCCGCCCACCCTGACACACTTACATCCGCCCACCCTGACACACTTACACCCGCCCACCCTGACACACTTACACCCGCCCCACCCTGGGAGATGAGAGAATGACCAGGATACGAGTGGTCTTTCACTCTTGGTTGTGAAGGTCACCACTAACACCAGCCACAAATACATTCACAGCCAGCTCAGTAAAAGCAGCAACACCTCCCCCTGTCCAACCACCCATTTTACACCCAATATTACATTAAACTGTGCCCCACAGTGTGAAATAAGAAAATACTGGAAATGCCCAGCAGTTAGAGCAGTACCCGTGGGGCAGAGAGTTCAGGTCAGTGACCCTTCCCTCGGATGTAAGTTCACGGAGCTGCAGTCTTCCTGCTGTTCCTCTCGCTATAGAGTATAATTAATCCAGTCACGCATGTAAAAATATATTTGGATTGATAGGGCAGGTTTAGGTACATGGTTTAGGGGGATATGGGCCAAACGCAGGTGGGTGGGACCGGTGTAGATGGGGCATGTTGGTCAGTGTGGGCAAGCTGGGCACACACAATCCCGCTGGACGTCCAAATGTTGATCAAATGATAGTACCTACATCAATATCCAAGGTGCCCTAATCTTGACATTTTATCTTCAATCTTCACTGGAGCAAGCTGACCCTCAACTCTTACAAAAGGAGTCTGTTAAAGGAGTGAAAAGTCAGGTCCTAACTTACACCTGTAATTTCATAGAAACTAGGAACTGCAGATGCTGTTAGTACACAAAAGGACACAAAGTGCTGGAGTAACTCAGCGGGTGCAGCAGCATCTAAGGAGCGAAGGAAATAGGCATCGTTTCGGCCCGACCAGTGGGTCCCGGAGGTTTTTGTCAGTCTCCCTACCTGCAACCTCCAGGAACCGCACGGAAACCTTGGGTGGGGCACAGAGTCTCCAGAGGTTTCCGTTCAGGTTTCCTAAATGGGACAGGGGCATAACTCATCCATATTGACCTGAGCTAATCCAGTTTGAGGTGCAACCCCTTTACAACCAGCAACACCGCACGGTTCTCCAGTGGAACTCGCATTGGGGCGAGCGCAGGGGGCCCAACACAACACTGTCACATCACTGGCCCAGAGGTATCGCAGTAGGAGGGAGAGGGCTGGAAATCATTCACCTCCTGGAGCTGCAACAACCCTCGGCTGGAACCAACACCCCCCCCTCCCCCCCCCCCCCCCCCCCCCCCACACTCTGAAGAAGGGTCTCCACCCGAGACGTCACCCATTCATTCTCTCCAATGATGCTGCCTACTGTCCCGCTGAGTTACTCCAGCATTTTGTGTCTTATCTGATTTAAACCAGCATCTTCTGATTCTTTCCCACACACCCCCCCCCCCTCCCCCTCTCCCCCCCCCCTCTCCCTCCCCCCCCCCCTCCCCCCCCTCCCCTCCCACACTTCACCCGCCCCCCTCTCCCCACCCCTCCCACTCCCCCTCTCCCCCCCTCGACAGCAAGTTGTGCAGCCTACACTTGACTTGACCTGGCGGGAGCTGGGCAGAGAGCCACCTGTACAGGTAAGTAGCAGCGGGGTTAAAATTCCACTGCGATGTGTAAGTTTGGGTGTAGCCACTGACTGGTGTTAATGAGTAACAAGGGCCCAGTGTCACCATGTCACCGATACAGGGAAGCAGTAAATACCCGGCGGGTGAACAAATAAATCACTTCATGCAAATCTACCCGATAACAAACTGAGGACCAAGCCCAGAACAATGGAATGGAGTAGACTTGACGGGCCGAATGGCCTATTGCTGCTAGCTGGCCAGAACAATGGCAGCTTACAATGTGAACTGTACCTGCGCACACCACCCAATCAGCAACACAACCACAAACAGCAAAGAGGGGGGGGGGGGGGGTGGGATGTTCCCCACTGATGCTGCCTGACCCGCTGAGTTACTCCAGCACTGTGTCTTGTATTGGTATGAACCAGCACCTGCTGGTCTACAAGAGCAGAGGTAGCAAATTAAGGCCATTCGGCCCCCATGCCCACTGCATGATAGGACAGGAAGGGCGGGAGGGCAGGGAAAGGGAGGTATAGTGTGAGGAATAGGTAAATGCAGAGGAACAACATTATCTCCATGTCCACCTCAACAAGCCCCTTACACCGACAGACACAGAGTGCTGGAGTAACTCAGTGGGTGCAGCAGCATCTGTGGAGCTAAGGAAATAGGCAACGTTTCGGGCCAAAACCCTTCCGGGTTTTGGCCCGAAACGTTGCCTATTTCCAGAAGGATTTCGGCCCCGAAACGTTGCCTATTTCCAGAAGGATTTCGGCCCCGAAACGTTGCCTATTTCCTGTGAATCCCGCTGAGTTACTCCAGCACTCTGTGAAACGTCACCTATCCATGTTCTCCACAGATGCTGCCTGACCCGCTGAGTTACTCCAGCACTCTGTGAAACATCACCTATCCATGTTCTCCACAGATGCTGTGTGACCCGCTGAGTTACTCCAGTACTCTGTGAAACGTCACCTATCCATGTTCTCCACAGATGCTGCCTGACCCGCTGAGTTACTCAAGAACTACCAGCAGTTTGCTGCCTCTCAACATCATTGACCAGGTTCCATTCCCGAGTGCTGTCTGTGTGGAGTTTGCACGTTCTCCCTGTGACCGTGTGGGTTTTCCCCAGGTGCTCCGGTTTCTTCCCTGATTGGCTGGTGAATGATAAACATGTGGGAACTGGTTAGAGAGCTGGGGCAAGTTGGTGAGAGCGCAGGGAAGATGTACGAGGATGTTGCCAGGACTCGAGGGTCGGAGCTACAGCGAGAGGGTAGGCGGGCTGGGACACTATTCCGGGGAGTGCAGGAGAACGAGGGGTGACTTTATCAATCTTATCATTGGCTTCTGTAAATTGTGTGATTTCACCGGGTTGTGAGTTAAACAAAGCATTTCACTCGGTACATGTGGCAAGTATCATTGGATCATTGATTGAATGGGCAGAGCAGAATCGATGGGCCGAATGGCCTCATTATGCTTCCATGGCATGGTCTAACACATCAGGCCAGCCCACCCCTAACAATGCTGCCCGATACACACACACACAACTCAGACACACACACATACACGCAGAGACACACACAGATACACAACTCAGACAGACACACACACAGACAGACACACTCACACGCAGACAGTCAGACACACACACACTGCCCAATACACAACCACAACCCCCTTCCCCCCACACACACACACACAGACACTCACACACAGACACACACCACTCACAGACACACACCACTCAGACAGACTCACACACACTGCCCAAAACACAACCACCACACAACCCCCTTCCCCCCACACACACACACCCAGACACACACAAATACACACACACACACACACCCACTCACACAGACACACACACACACACACACTGCACACACACACACACACACACACACACACACACACACACACACACACACACACACACACACACACACACAGACACACACACACACACAGACACACACACCAATACACAGACACCACTGACAACCTGGTCTGAAATGCTGACGATGAGTTTAAATGGCATTGAGGATTCAGGCCGGTTTGACGTTGGAAACAAGGTGGAGCCGGGAATGGAGCAGCGGGTGCGGGAGCGACTCACCTTCACCGCCGCCGCCGCTGCAAAAGTTACACACCCAGGGCCGCACATCCCCGAGGGCAGCGCGGACCCCGCGGCACCCTGCACCCCGACACCCTGCACCCCATGTCCCTGCACCCCGATACCCCGCCACCCCCCCACCCATATCCCGCACCCTGCATCTCGCACCCCCTTTTGTCCCGACCCTCTGCCCGTGTGTGTGAGCCCCGGCCCCGGCTCCCACCCCCTCCCTCCCCGGTATCGCGGCCACAAGCCCCGGGACTCACTCACTCACTCACTCACCCGCCCAGCGGCCGCTGTGTCCCGGGGCCGGGCCGGTGTCAGCGCTGCTTCATGGCCAAAGCCGGGGCCCGAACCGTGTAGACCGGGGGCCGGACAACAAAGGACCAAAGCACCCCCCCACTCTCCTCCCCCCTGTCTGTGTCTCTGTCCGTCTGTCTGTGTCCGCCTCTGTATCTGTATCTCCCTGTCTCTGTCTCCCTCTCCCTCTCTGAGCCGCTCCTCAAGCACCGCGCTTACTCACCAACCTGCAACCTTTGCTCCCCCCCCCCCCCACACACACACACACACACTGGGAGAGGAGCAGAGATCCATGCGGCTCATCGCGGGCGGGGCGGGGGGAGAGACGGAGGGAGGGTGGAGGGGTGGGGTGGAGAGAGGGAGGGAGAGAGGAGGGGGGGAAGGTAGAGGAAGGGAGGAGGAGAGGAAGGGAGGAGGAGGAGGAGGGGGATCAGTTTAGTGTTACCAGACTCTCACCGTACAGCTGTGCCCTCTAGTGTTGGCCTCTCCTCCCTGTGAAGGAGGGGTTCTGACTGTCGACATTATCCACCAATCTCCGACACTCAGATCTCCTCTCCACCTCCAATATTCCAGAGAAAACAATCCAAGTGTCCAATCTCTGAACCTCAGCAACATTCTGTAAACCTCCTCTGCACCGTGTCCAAAGTCTGCACATTAGTGTTAATGTAACTAAAGCAGTGTACCATCATGTACTAACCCAAATACCACCAACCCTGGTCGTGTGGCAAATACAGATTCTATCTATCTATCTATCTGTAATGGGGGTAGCCAGAACTGCACGTAATACCCCGACCATCGTGACTCCCTGTCTCTTGTACTCAACACCCGGACCGATGGAGACAAGCCTAGCCCAACGCCTTATTTACCCCTCTACCTGTGATGCCACCTTCAGTGAGCAATGAACTTGTACCAAGATCCCTCTACAAATCAATGCTGTGCTGCCCTTGGTCTCATGGTCTTGCCATTAACGGTACACTCTCTCCTTACATTGGACATCCCAGCGTACAACCTCGCACTTATTCGGGTTAGACTCCATCTGCCATTTCTCTGCCCATTTCTGCAGAAGATCTACAACCTGTCCACCTTCCTCACTGACCTCAGCTCCTCCAATGATGGTGTCGTCAGCAAACTTGCTCCCCGACCATCTGCAATTACATCTGGGTAATTTCAATGCTATCTCTAACACCAGAGGTCCCAGCACAGATCTCTGCACAACTCACCGACCTCCAGCCAGAAGATCTGCCTTCCACCACAACCCTCTGTCTTCCACGACCAAGCCAGTTGCGAATCTCAACCAATGCATCGTGAGATCCATATGTCTTAATCTTCTGGATCAGTCTACCATGAGGGACCTCAACAGCCGTGCGAAAATCCATGTAGACAACATCCATGGCCCTACCTTCAGTAATCTCCTCTGTCACCTCTCACAAACCTCAGTTATTGCGACACGACCTCCCGTACACACTACAATGTAGAATAACCCTAATTAGCCCATACTCTTCAAAGGGGAGTAAATCCTATGAATGTATCTTCGGTAAATGTGACCCCAGCACATTCCCGCCTCTTGATCCGAGCCTCACTGCTGTGTCAACCAACCTCTGTAAGAAGGATGCTGTTACTCTAGAAATAATGCAGAGAAGATTCCTAGAATCCAGGCAATGTTTAGATGCCAACCCAGGCATCTGCAGCCACTTCCTATCAGACCCAGGGAGTAGGTGAGTGGTCCAGGGGACATTTGCTGTGCCTCCTATCTCTTGTTCAGTCTCATTCTCCCACCGTGTAGTTTTGCCTCAATGATGCTGCCTCTTTAGATTCAGATGGAGGCACACAGCATGGAAACAGGTCGTTCGGCCAAACTTGCCCATGCTGACCCACATGTCCCATCTACACTAGTCCTGCCCCTGTTTGGTCCATATCCCTCTAAACCGTTCCTATCCATGTACCTGTCCAAGTGTCATTGTTATGGTCCCTGCCTCAAATACCTCCTCTGGAAGTTCATTCCATACACCTACCACCCTCAGTGGAAAAGTTGCCTCTCTGATTCCTGTTAGCTTTTTCCCCTCTGACAAACCTATGTCCTCTGGTTCTTGATCGGGAGTCTCTACTCTGGGTTAAAGGCTCCGTGCATTCACTCGATCTGTTCCCCTCATGATGTTATCCACCTCGTTGAGATCACCCCTCATCCTCCTGCGCTCCAAAGAATAGAGTCCCAGCCGAGCCAATCTCTCCCGAGAGCGCGGGCCCTTCAGTCCTGGTAACACACACATAGATCTCTGCATTCTTTCTAGATTAACTGCAGTGGGACCGGATCCGTCACCTATCCATGTTCTCCACAGATGCTGCCTGACCCGCTGAGTTACTCCAGCATTCTGTGAAACGTCACCTATCCATGTTCTCCACAGATGCTGCCTGACCCGCTGAGTTATGGTGCAGCAGCATCTATGGAGCGAAGGAAATAGGCAAAGTTTTAGGCCGAAATCCTTCTGGAAATAGGCAACGTTTCGGGCTGAAACCCTTCTGGGTTTCGGCCCGAAAAGTTGCCTATTTCCTTAGCTCCACAGATGCTGCTGCACCCACTGAGTTACTCCAGCACTCTGTGAAATGTCATCTATCCATGTTCTCCACAGATGCTGCCTGACCCGCTGAGTTACTCCAGCACTTTGTGTACTTTTTTATAACCAGCCTCTGCAGTTCCTTTTCACTACAGGTGTTGGTTGTTCCCGGCCTCACCTGTGACAGGTCGGAGTCACCTCCAGCACCTTCCTTACCTGCACACTTAGGGCTGAAACGCTCCCTGTGGCCGGTGCAAACCGCCAGCAGCCGGTATCCCAGCTCCACATCATAGCCTTGCTGTGTCGACACATGACTCACAACCTGTTGACAAGGAGAGCAGTGGATCAGTGCACGGCCACAAGGCTAGCACAGCCTGGCTGGTGAAGGCAAGGATGGGCCGAACAGCCTCATCATGCTGCACTCAACAACACCCTATGTTGCTGCCCAACCAGACATTACTGAGTTTAGATTCAGTCATCATTGTTGCGTGTACAAGGTTCAGCTTTTAGAAACATAGAAACATAGAAATTAGGTGCAGGAGAAGGCCATTCGGCCCTTCAAGCCTGCACCGCCATTCAATATGATCATGGCTGATCATCCAACTCTGTATCCCGTACCTGCCTCCTCTCCATACCCCCTGATCCCCTTAGCCACAAGGGCCACATCTAACTCCCTCTTAAATATAGCCAATGAACTGTGGCCTCAACTACCCTCTGTGGCAGAGAGTTCCAGAGATTCACCACTCTCTGCGTGAAAAAGTTCTTCTCATCTCGGTTTTGTTGCGTGTGTCGACCAGTCAGTGGAAAGACAATACATGATTTACTGTGCTTTAAACTTTAGAGATACAGCGTGGAAACACCAGGTCCGTGCCGACCAGCGATCCCCGCACACGCTAACACCATCCTACACACCAGGAACAATTTACAATTTTACAGAAGCCAATTAACCTACAAACCTGCACGTCTTTGGAGTGTGGGAGGAAACCGGAGCACCCGGGGGAAACATGCAAACTCCACACAGACAGCACCCATAGTCAGGATGGAACCCGGGTCCCTGACACTGCGAGGCAGCAGCTCTACCCGCTGCACCAGCGGACTGCCTCGCCTATTAGTTAAATTGTCTGTCAGTACACAGTGTGTCTGGGTGGTATCAGCATGGATTTATGCTGCTTCACCAAGGGATCTACAGGAGGTGCTGCCTCCATTATTAAACGAGAGAGTCAAGAATGATTTATTGCCATCCGGTCTGAAACAGAACAATTACATTGTAATTCGCAGCTCCACAGTTCAAGGCATGGCACGGTGGCGCAGCGGTAGAGTTGCTGCCTTACAGCGAACACAGCGCCGGAGGCCCAGGTTCAATCCCCACCACGGGTGCTGTCGGTACGGAGTTTGCACGTTCTCCCCGTGACCTGCGTGGGTTTTCATCCGAGATCATCGGTTTCCTCCCACACTCCAAAGACGTGCAGGTTTGTAGGTTAATTGTATTTGGTGTAAATGTAAATTGTCCCCAGTGTGTGTAGGATAGTGTTAGTGTGCGGGGATCGCTGGTCGGCATGGACTCGGTGGGCCGAAGGGCCTGTTTCCACGCTGTTTCTCTAAACTCAACTAAACTGAAGAAATGAAACAACCATGTGTTTGGTGAAGACACAGGAGCTGCGGATGCTGGAACAAGGAACAATACACAAGGAACTCATTGGGACAACAGCCTCTGTGGAGGGAAACAGTAAAATGAAGGTATCGCAGACTGCAAATTCTGGAATCAGCCTGAAGAAGGGTCTCAACACAAAACATCATCTGTTTATTCTCTCCACAGATGCTGCCTGACCCGCTGAGTTACTCCAGCACTCTGTGAAACGTCACCTATCCATGTTCTCCACAGATGCTGCCTGACCCACTGAGTTATGGTGCAGCTCATCTATGGAGCGAAGGAAATAGGCAACGTTTCGGGCCGAAATCCTTCTGGAAATAGGCAACGTTTCGGGCCGAAACGTTGCCTATTTCCTTAGCTCCATAGATGCCGCCTGACCCACTGAGTTACTCCAGCACCTGTGAAACGTCACCTATCCATGTTCGCCACAGATGCTGTGAAACGTCACCTATCCATGTTCTCCACAGATGCTGCCTGACCCGCTGAGTTACTCCAGCACTCTGTGAAACGTTATTTAAATGGGCTTCCAAAAAGCTGTCAATGATGGTGGTCGGAGGGAGTTACTGACTCCGGAGGGAGCTCCTGGAAGTCATAAGGTCAGAGGTTATGGGAGTAGAATTAGGCCATTCGGCCCATCGCCATCCTGTAACCCCTGACACCCGGCTGCAGCACCTTACTGCCCTGGGCACAGAGTAAGCTGAATAGGAGACAGGCATCATGTGAGTTGTGTTGTTCCCTGTCCTCACCAGCTAATCACTCACCGCCCTTACTAGTGAGTCAGGAGAGGCCACGTAATCTGTGACTCAGAGCCAGGCAGTGTTGTAAACTGTGGTCCTAAACATTACATGACAGAGATATCATTCGAGTGGGAGAGGGCAAAACTCTGGCTAGTGGATCAACAAATAATGGGGATTCAATGCAGGGAACTGTGGTCTTGTAAGTCTGTGGCAGTCCTGAGATATCAAAGGCTCAATTGATGGTCCGTGAAAAAATAGTCAATGATAGAGAGTGAAAGGGCTTTACGCCTACAGGCCTGGACCAGTACTGAGGGCAGGCAGGGGGTGAAACAGGCCATTCGGCCCGCCTTGATATCCTATGATATTCCTTCTTTCTTTCCCATCCACCTTGGTCAGTGTGACTGTGGGGAGGTGATACAGTCCAGGTGTGCAGGGCCCAGGTGTGGTCACAGCTGGAGTACAGAGGGCACCTCTGCATCCTAGTCCAGACCACAGAGGGCGAGTTCTGTACCTCCATCATGGGGGGGTCGAAGGAGGGGGGGGGGAGAGAGGGGGGACAGAGAGGGGGGGGGGGGGGGGGAAGAGGAGGTGAGAGGGAGGAGACAGAGTGGGGGAGGAGGGGGAGCAGAATTAGGCCATTCAGCCCATCGAGTCTGCTCCACCATTCAATCATGGCTGATCTATCTCTCCCTCCTAACCCCATTCTCCTGCCTTCTCCCCATAACCCCGACACCCGCACTAATCAAGAATCTGTCAATCTCCGTCTCAAAAATATCCACTGACTTGTGGCCTCCACAGCCTTCAGGGGCAAAGAGTTCCACAGATTCACCACCCTCTGACTAAAGAAATTCCTCCTCATCTCCTTCCCAAAGGAACATCCTTTAATACTGAGGCTGTGCCCTCTGGTCCTAGACTCTCCCACTAGTGGGAACCTCCTCTCCACATCCACTGTGTGCAGGCCTGTGTGAATGAAGACAGGTTTGAGTTGTCATCTGTGGCCGTACCGATAAACATCCCATCAGACTCTGCTCAAAGGCTCGTTGGAATGCACGTGGATCATCACACCAGTCCAGCAGTTCCTGGGCAGCGGTCTGGAAACTTGCAGGGTTCTGTAGATGCTGTGAGAGAGAGAGAGAGAGAGACAGAGGTCTTCAGCAGCGACCAGACCATTTATTACACAGAGCAACACTTCCTGTAATTCGAAGGTACACACAAAACGCTGGAGTAACTCAGCGGGACAGGCAGCGTCTCTGGAGAAAAAGCAGTGGGTGATGTTTCGGGTTAAGGCCCTTCTTCTGATTCGGTGAACACCCGGTGACAAGTCTCCACGTATTCAGGGACAGTTTCTTCCCGGCTGTTATCAGGCTGTTGAACCGTCCTCTCACCAACTAGAGAGCGGTCCTGACCTCCCATCCACCTCATTGGAGACACTCGGACCATCGTTAATCGGACTGAAGGAGGGTCTCGACCCGAAACGTCACCCATTCCTTTATCTCCAGAGATGCTGCCTGACCCGCTGAGTTATGGTGCAGCAGCATCTATGGAGCGAAGGAAATAGGCAACGTTTTGGGCCGAAATCCTTCTGGAAATAGGCAACATTTCGGGACGAAACCCTTCCGGGTTTCGGCCCGAAACGTTGCCTATTTCCTTAGCTCCATAGATGCTGCTGCACCCGCTGAGTTACTCCAGCACTCTGTGAAACGTCACCTATCCATGTTCTCCACAGATGCTGCCTGACCCGCTGAGTTACTCCAGCACTGTGAAACGTGACCTATGGTTCTCCACAGTGCACTCACCCGCTGAGTTACCTGCACTCTGTGAAACGTCACACCATGGAGCCGATCGTCTGTTTGCTGGTTCGTGCCTGTCCCCAGGGAAGCCAGGATCGTGTTTTGCATGGTCTCCTGTCCAGCTGGTGTTCATGGTCTCGGCCGCTGTCCGCCACGCGTCCACTCTCTCCTTCACAGACCAAGGCTCACCTGAAAGTGGACAGCCAGGGTCAGTCACAGTCACGGAACAGCGATGTCCACACGCAGGGAACAGCAATGTTACAGCAGCACACACGCTCACTTTGTTTAGATGAGGGGAAAGGAAAAAATGTTGGTTAGTGCGAGTGTCAGGGGTTATGGGGAGAAGGCAGGAGAATGGGGTTAGGAGGGAGAGATAGATCAGCCATGATTGAATGGTGGAGTAGATGTGTGTGCACGTGTGTGTGTGTGTGTGTGTGTGTG